>NW_019397021.1:269520-303707 GCF_000591075.1 Eurytemora carolleeae | reverse complement strand
GAAACTTTATTAAGGTATTTAATAGCATGGATATCTCTGCTTTAACAAACCTTGTATTTTGAATTTATTATTATTACGTGAAAACATAGATTAAAACCTAGTGGTTTATTTTTCAAGTTTTATGGGACCTGTATTTGTAGATTCAGTATTCACGGATTTTTCAATTTGATTAACTCGACTTGTTCAGGGGTTGGCGTGCCCTTGTTGTGGGCGCGCATACCGACACTCTGCGCAGCGTGAGATGATGCAGTGCTCGACCTGCAGGAAGCACGTCCACAGTGCTTGTGATCCAGACGCCAGCGAAGACAAGGTAGAACTAAGCTTAAGCACATAATTAAATGAAAATCCACAAGAAGAGTAATTTCGTTGTAATTTCACAATTTCAATTCACTTAAACCTATATCTGATCAATAATGTGGAAGATATTCTCTTTTTTATTTTTATTTCTTATGTTTTGTAGACTTGTCCGTAATCTTGCTGTTTCTTTTCCTTTCTAGTTACATATCTTTAAACTTTGTAAGTTTTCATTTCACATTTTACGTTTATCTCTCGCCATTATCTTATTTTATGTTATTACAATCATTTATGTTTCATTGAATCATTTCTTTAAAAGCATAACTTCCTTTACTTTATTGAAAACCGTTTGAGTGTGCAAGGGACTGTAAACGTAATCATCAATTGATTAAGTGGCATGTCCGATTCACAGCAGTACCTTTTACAGCGTTGTCCGTTCACTTGAATCAATTAGATATCTATAATTTTTTTTCAACACTTTCTTTTTGAGATGTATAACTAAAACAAACAATTGTGGGTTCTCTGTAAAAGTGACTTGCGCATTTCTTGCTTCTGAAACAATGACGACAGTTGTACAAATTAAATTTTTTAAGCCAGTAAAACGTTATCTTTCACCTTTTTGAACAGATTACGGTTTTAAGGTTTCAAGGATACAGCTGTGAATCGGGAATGCCCCTTTAGATGGAGGAACACTTAAAAATTATCTAGAATACTAAACGAGGATTAAATTATTCCCCCCCCTCCCTCCTTTACGTTTAATCTATTATGTCGTTCCTTATCTTAAGACCGATAGTGAAATGTAATTTTTTTTTTAATTAGCGTAACAAATCTTACGTTTAAGGTTTTGGAGAAACGAGCCGAGCAGTTCACCTACATGTACGTGTGTAAGATCTGTAAAGGACAGCAAACGATGAAATCTCCTGGCGTGGTCGCCGGCAATACCTTCAACGCTCCGATATCAAGAACATATGATGATCCATCGCCGGCCGACGAAGAGAGTCAGGTCAGTCTTACTTTTCAAAAATGGGGGGGTGAAATGGAAAATTGAACTGTTAAGCAATAGTATGCTCCTTAGTTCTTTCTGAACTTTTTACCCCAAAGTTAAAAATTTCAAATCATATATTTCCATCAATTTAGAGATTAAACCGCCCTGAAATTGTCTTAAACTATTTTAGCAAAGTGGTGAAAAACTTATTTTTAAAATAATTTTTCGTTCGAATTTTTACCCACGTTTAGTTTCTCAAACAGTTCTTTTCTTACTGTACATTTTGAGATTTTTACTGGTTTTGTTTAGCAAATAAAAACCGTGGTTTCTCCTGGGGCACCCAACAGAGCTTACCAGGTAAATAAAACATACAGTTCAATAGTATAAATGATTTGATGGATTGTAATTTAGTTGACGATTTAGCGATGACATGATTATTTAACAAACAAATAACTTTTTAAAAAGACTGAAAGCGTAATTTTCAGTGAGCCTCCATGCAAAGATGGCTTTACCAGATTCACAATGGTACCCTTTAAACCTCTATTAATAATGCTGAAGTTATTGTCGATCCTTTATCTAGGTTTAATAGTGTCTGATAATTCTGATAACTTTTCCTGTAGTAGAAATGCGCAAGTAACTTTTTTACAGAACCCGAAGTTGAAAACCATCACTTTTAAAAATTATAAACATCGGACAAAGCTTTTAGGGTACCGTTGTGCATCGGGCATTGTCATCTTAGCATGAAGATTCGCATATAGTCCCTTTAACATAATTCATAGATGTATTGTCAACGGAAGTTTTAATGAGTCTTCAAATGAAAGGTTGCTAAATATTCTCTTAACTTGTTTTCACTGTTTCTTGATTAATGATATATTAAGTATCATTAATGGATTATTAATCGTTAACCAGAAAATATAGAAATTTTTCACTGTTTCGACTATTGATTGATTGATTGATTGCGTGCTTGCTTGATTATTTGATTATTTGATTATGTTAGGTCCTGGTGACTCCCCCCTGTCCAGTTCTGGATCTGGGTTCTCTGAGAAGAAGAAAAGAGTTGCTGAGATCCGGGCTAGAAGAGGCAGAACTCCTAAGTTTAAAGGTGAAAATAATAAGAAAACATCATTTCATCTCGTTTAGGAATTTCCATTATTACATTTCTTACTCATAAGATTATCATATAAACAATACCATGTCTTTAACAAGATTTTTTATTAATCTTTAATTGACAACTTGTCTCCAATTATTGTTTTAATTAAGGTATGGTTGGACTACAGCGTCCCCAAGGAGAACCTGGCCTCAAGCCGGAGGATCTGGAGGAGGACAACAAGATGATCTGTCTCAGCAACCAGGACGAGTTTGTTCTCACTCAGGTATATCCTCTACTTTAAAAAAAACACTATAATTTTGTAAGAAATGAATCTGAATCAAAACAAAGTAAAAACAAGTAAAATAATAAGCCAAGAGGAAATTTTAAAAAAATTGTTAAAAGAATTTAAAGATCAATTTAATAGAATTTGAAGAGAAATTAAAGATAGTTCAAAGTTTAAGAATATCTTAAGAAAAACTGAAGCTATGAAATCTAGAGAGAATTAAGAGAGAATTAAGAGAGAATCTAGAGAGAATCTAGAGAGAATCTAGAGAGAATCTAGAGAGAATCTAGAGAGAATCTAGAGAGAATCTAGAGAGTGAATCTAGAGAGTGAATCTAGAGAGAATCTATGTGCCCGTTTTGGGAATTTTAGCATTTTCCCTAGAAACAATACCTAGATCCACAGGAATTGTTCAGCTATTAACATGATGGGGCAACATCAATTCTCCATTGCGCACCTCTTTAATACACATGAGTCTCTTATATTCTTTATTTCTGGTACAGCGATACAGAGCTAGGACCCATGAACTGAAAAACAATACATCAGTCACGGGTTGCATAAATATTAAATTAGTAATAGAATAACTTAAATAAATAAAATTAGCCAAGTTTACATTAAAATTTGCTCCAGGTGTGCTAAGTGTGAATAAGTTGCAACAACAATTAGGTATTAAGATAACACTTAAAATGTGCTAAATGTAAACAAATTGCGACAAATTTATATGAATTAAGGTAACACTTACAAAGTTGATTAGGCCGGAGAATTTAATAGCTCTAGAGTTGGATGATCGTTACCAGCTGTCTCTTATACATAACTAGAAATAATAAGGAGAGTTTATATAAAGGCTTATCATGTGTTAGAGGAGATAGTCACACTTTTGTCTTTAATTGTTCACAAAGATCACACGAAACTTGATTATATACCTTTATTGAATCTAGAGTGAATCTAGAGTGAATCTAGAGTGAATTTAGAGTGAATCTAGAGAGAATCTAGAGAGAATCTTGACAGAACCCAGAGAGAACCTAGAGAGAATCTAGAGAGAATCCAGAGAGAATCCAGAGAGAATCCAGAGAGAATGCAGAGAGATTCCAGAGAGTAGTAAAGACGAGTAAAGCAGAGTAGTAATGAAGAGTAGAAAAGACAAGTAGTAAACCCAAGTAGTAAAGACGAATAGTAAAGATTAATAGTAAAGACGAGTAGTAAAACCAAGCAGTAAAGACGAGTAGTAAAGACGAGGAGTAAAGCCGAGTAGTAAAGACGAGGAGTAAAGACGAGGAGTAAAGCCGAGTAGTAAAGACCAGTAGTAAAAACGAGTAGTAAAGCCTAGTATTAAGGACGAGTAGTGAAGTCAAGTAGTAAAGTCAAGCAGTAAAGTCAATTAGTAATGACGACTAGTAAAAAGAAATATCTAACAGAGTAACGAAAATATTTGCAAAGAGATGAGATAAAGAGAAGCAATAAAATTCTGAAACGGGTGCCGACAAAGCAACAAGCAGAAAAGAAAAGAAATGGTTTAGATAAATATTTGTTTTCATAGGATATTTGTGTTATGTGTGGATCCCTTGGTAATGATCTAGAAGGTAGACTGATAGGCTGTGCCCAATGTGGTCAATGCTACCATCCACACTGTGTTAATGTCAAGGTAACTTACAGTGCTTAGGATTAATTTAATTTTTATCCGGATCCTGGATCCGTCCTGTAGAAAAACATTCCAATCCAGCTCATCAATGTTATTTTAAATTTTGCGTACATCTTTCACCAATTACAAATTTCCGAAAATTGATTCCCTTTTCGCAGAAACTTGATTAACAATAAATAGAAAGGAAGGTTTTAACGTTATCGCCTGAGTTGACACTAAATTGCTTGCTTTCTACTTTTTGGGTAGTAAAGGGGAATAAACCGTAGATATACAAATCTTTTTCAATTTTCTTCCTGTCAGTATCTGTACATATACTTTTCTTGTTTGTCTGTCTGTCCGTTTGTGTCCAATAAACGTCAAAATGGCTAAAACGCTTGGGCTTGCACGAAAAAATATATTTATATCCGCAAACTTGTTTTTGTTTTATATTTTACGAAAAAAACGATGCTCACAGATGGAGACACAATTAAAAGTTGAAATAGAAGATGGACGCGAAGCGAAGCGCCCTAAAAGACTATTTGTTCATATATTTTATTTGATGTAGGTTACCAAGATAATCCTTGAGAAAGGTTGGAGATGTCTCGACTGCACCGTCTGTGAAGGTGAATTGAAAAAAAAACAATTGTTATTAGAGGCGTACTCAAGGGGGGGGGGCTACGGGGGCCAGACCCCTCTTTGGTTTAGTAAAAACTGTGGTTTTCGGGGTTTTTGGACCCAAATTGCACAAATAGACATATGTGTTTTCTTAACGGGTTGAATTTTACAATTGCACTATGCTCACTTAGAAAAGAAATGCCATACGGAAACCGGTTTTTGAAAAGTCGAAAAGTTTTCTTATGCAAGCGAGAAAAAATTTCTTCCAAATACGTCAAATTTGAAATCAAAAGATTCGTATTGAAATACGAATTTTAGAAACGTTAAAAATTATTCCCAATCCCTCCCCACCCATCAACAATCCTTTTCTCCTAAGATGTAAAGGCTCGATGTGAAAGAAAACGTTTGTTTATCGCCAGATTTTTTTTCTTTTTTACGAAAAAATTATTTATTGTGAAAGGGTAAATCTTTAAAGTGAAAAAAAAAACTATTTTTTTAGAACTTTTTGCTTAATTTTTTCAGAAATCATCCTTGAAGAATTAAGATGCATGTTTCATTGTCGACTTTTTGTTTGCTTTTCCCCGAAGAAAATTCCTATATTTGTTATTTAAGGATGTGGGAGGAAACATGACGAGGCAAATATTATCCTTTGTGACGACTGTGATATCTCATATCATACTTACTGTACAGATCCACCCTTAGGTTTGCAAATTTCCGGTTATATCCCATTTTTAGTTATTTGATTGATTGATTGATTATTGATTGCTACTCACAACGTATATAATTGATCAATTAGGCTACTAGGCAAGCAATAATTGATAAAAAATGTCTAGTTTTTAAATATTATAAAAAATGTTTTATCTATTTTCCATTAATTTATTTGATATTGCAAAATGTAAAAATGTAAATCAAATGAATTGATCTGTTTAGAAACTGTGCCAAGTGGTGCCTGGAAATGTAAATCAAATGAATTGATCTGTTTAGAAACTGTGCCAAGTGGTGCCTGGAAATGTAAATGGTGCAGTGTTTGTCAATATTGTGGTGCAAATACGCCAGGTTCTTTTTACTTACCATCAACCATAATTCTGAAATCAGAGTGATATAAATTTTGATTTGATTCCCCATGTTTCAAAATCCTAATTCAATGACTCAGAAAAGTTATGCTTGGATAATCTTTAAATCGTAACTGTTCTTATTTATTTTGTGAAAAACCAGACTGTAAATTTGGCAAGGCAAACTTTACAGTGTCGATTATACAGAGTGTCCCACATCATATTAGATCGTGAATAGCTCAAAATTGGGATTTTAGGGACTAATCAGAAAATTTATAAACAATGAATCATTTTTAAAAAACGTAAAAGCTTTTTATAAAAGTTTTCTTGCAGAAAATATTAGGTTTTCGAGTATTTTATGCGTATTTTGGCGTTAAAGCTTGGAGATAATCTGATATTATATGGGACGCTCTGTATGTAACTCGTTGGCAGTCTGAGTTTGAAATTTAAAAGAGTATCGTTGAACAAAACTGAGTTTCATTTTTGGGGTATTTACATTTGTGTAGATTTACATGAAAGAATATAAAATAAAGAGAGAACATAAAACTAACCATGTAAAATATTATTCATTAAAAGTATATTGATATCTACAAAATTGCCGAACCCCATTCGTGAAATCCGATTTTCATTACTGGGTTTTATGACGATACACTTTCTTAAGTTTTGGGCTCTGGGTTCTCCAAGATAGCTGACAGATCTTTTCTTGTACTATGTACACTGTACAGTTCTTATTTTATACAAGAATTGCCATTAAGTATGTTTTATATCTTAAACCATGATTCCATGTGTTCAGGATTAAATGCAAGCTGGTTTGATAACTACTCTACCTGTGGTCAGTGTCACTCCCTCCAGCTCTGCCCTCTCTGTGAGGAGGGTTATGAGGAGGGTGAGCTTATTGTCCAATGTATTAACTGCTCAAGGTTAGTGAACACAATCTTCTAGTCATTTTCGAATAAAAGAGAGAGAAGGAGGAGAAGGGGGGTTCAGTTATTACCAATCAGCATTCAGCATTGTCTAAAACCAATGTAAAAGTAGGGGAAATGAAAAAAGAAAAATTGACTTGATCAAAATCCATAACATTATGATTAATACTTGCTTCTTCATAAATAGTAAAAATCAATTCAATTTTGGTGGACATTCATATTATAACAAAATCCATGACGAAATCAGTGCATTGGAAGGTGTTTTTTACGAAATTGATTAAATTCTCGCACTTGTTTCTTGCAAAAATGCTTTAAAATTGCACCCTAAATATGTAATTACAGTATTTTTAATAAATGTAATATTTCTAGGTGGTGCCATGGTGAATGTGATTCTATTATGACAGAAGAAGATGCGGAGAAATGTCACGTGGCTGGATACTCTTGTCAGCTTTGTCGGCCAGCTGAAGCTCTTCCCCCACATCTTGCTATGCAGACCCAAGAGGAGAGAGAGCAGGCAACTAAACCTCCATCACCCCCGCCCAGTCCTGAATATCCAGTTTATGGAGGTTTCTATAACAACGCCAGCTATATGCTGGATGGGATCATGCTGAGTGAACGTGGGATGCAGCATCTCAAATCTCTGACGATAGAAAAAGACCGAGTTCGACGGAAGCGACGTCTTGGTCCTGATATGTTTAACTCTCTTGATCCCTTGGGAGGAAGTCATGATAATAGCTTAGAGGGTGATGATGATGATGAGGATGATGATAAACCAATGCCATCCTCAGTTGTTCAAAGTCATCATAAAGATGGGGATGTTGTTAGACCTTTAGCAGATGGAAGTGCACCTGATGCACCTGAGGGGTTCACAATTGTAGTCAAGGATAATGGACTTATGGTTCTCCGAAAGAAGCGATACAGAGATCTCAAGAAGGTCGGTATTGGAGGATTTCTGGCTAAAACAAGAACTCCCAAGACAAGCAACAAAAAGGAATCCCCAGAAGAGGACAAGAAGAAGCGCCCAGTCTGGAGACCAAAGAAGAACAAAATTCTAGTTCAGTATCCTGAATATATTCAAGACTCCTTCTTTGGTAAAGATTTTATGGTTAAGTGCCCTGATAAGGTAGATGAAAACTATGAATTACCTTTAGCAGACCCAAAGAGAGTTGCAAGGCAAGATGAAGGAACCTCGCTGACTTTAAACAGAGATGCACTTGCAGCTCTGGAGGAAATGAAAGCAAAGGAAGAAGCTGAGAAAAAGGAAAAAGAGCAGGAGTTGGCAGATGCTAGAGCAGCTGCGGAAGCTGCAGCTAATGAAGCTGTGGACAAAGCCAGACTTGCAAAGGAAGAGTTAGATGCTCTCAAGCACGGAGATATCAAGGACAGTAAGAGCTTTATCAAAGAAGATGAGAAAATGGATGATGAAGATCTGATGCTGCCCAGTGATTTGTTCGGCGATGATCTCTTCAAACTAATGAATGGTGGAGAAATTGATATTGACGAGAGTGCTCTGGATGAGGCTGAGGAAGTTAATGAGGAGATGGATGAAGTCAATCCAAGTACAGCTAACAACGAACTTGAAGCAGGGTTACGGGACATGCTGGGTCCAGACTTTGATGCTAATGATATGGAGGATATACTTAAAGGAATTGTTGACAACGAGGAGAAGGCTAAGATTAAAACTGAGATAAAGATGGAGCCTAATGATCCCTTGCCAAGCTCTGTTAATGACACCTTAAACAAATTGTCTGAAAATTTTGACTCCTTTCAATCCTCGTCTCCTGGTTCTGCTGCCATCAAGGAGGAACTGATTTCTACTTCCAACCAAATAAATCAGGCAGCTACCTTAGCTCCTTCCTTTATTGAATCCAGTACCAACCCTTCAACACCAATAGACACTCAAGCACAAGCACCTAGGCAACCAGAGCCACAATCACAAGGTATGTCTCCAGGATTATCAATGGGAGCGCAGAATATATTAAGACCACCACAACCAGGACATCAGAACATTATCAGAGGGCAGTTACCAGGACAACAAAACATGCCTGGGACTCAACTTCAGCTAGGAGCACAGAGCATGCCTCAAGCTCATTCACCCATGCAACAGCAACCGATGACAATGCAGAATACTTTAGGTTCCAGAGTTGTTGTTTCTAGCCAACAGGGCTTCCAAACTTTAGAACATCAGGTAATTAAGAGACGTCATTGTTTTTTATAAAGCGTTATAACAAACTCAAGTATTTAATCTATTTATATATAATTGTTCAGATGCGAATGGAAAGCACTATACCTGGTTCTGTAATGGGAACGCCTATGTCTACTGCGTCTATGGGCATGACCTCAATGGGAGGACAAAATGGTTCCCAGATGTTGAACTCATCACAAATGTCCCAAATGGGAAATTCAAGTCAAATGTCACAGATGCCGATGAGAAGTGTTCCAGGACAAATTTCTAATGAAGGAGGACAAATGCAAATGTCAAATCCAGGAGGACAGCTTTTAAACACTGCGGGACCAATGTCTAATATTGCAGGACAAATGTCAAATGTAGGAGGACAAATGATAAACATAAGAGGACAAATGCCAACCGGTATGATGAGACCAGGACAGATGCAAATGGTGAGACCCATTGCTACAGGAATGATGTTAGGACAACCTCCAGGACAACTTGGACAACCTGGACAACCTGGACAATTAGGACAATTAGTTCAACCTGGACAGATGGGGGAAACTATCCAAGGTCAGCTTAATCAACCAGGACATCCTCAGCTCGGTCAACTTGGTCAGCCCAGACAAATCGGCCACATTGCGCAGCCGGGTCTAATACGTCAACCAGGACAACTGGGACATGTTCAACCAGGCCAAATCGTTTATCAAGGACAACCTGGTCAAATTGTACGGACCCAGGTTGGACTAAGTGCACAGTCTGGAGGACAAGGGAACCCTGTTGTTGGGATTACGAAGGAGAGCGCCCAAGGTGCGCATATGGCGAAATGGGAAGCTGACGAACCTCTAGGTGAGTTAAATAGCTAATATCGCTCAATGAAATACTTTTTTAGTTTAAATTCCTGATTGTTGTTTTACAATTTTTCATTTATCAAATATGAGTGTTATTTTCTCCTGAAAGCCAATTAGTAATAAATTAACATTTTTAATGCTAAAAAAGGTTTTGAAATATGGGAGGAAGGGGTTTAAATGTTCAACAAAATTTGTCTCTAGGGAAAATCATTTTTTTCCCACAAGACATCTTTTAAGTGTTTTTTTTCGCTTAATTGAGGAATTGGGTCAAAAGTATCCAAAAGTATTTCCCCAAGATAATCAAAATTGTGTACCCCTGTTTCTACCCCTGCTTATATTCAGGGGACCAGGCTACAATAGCGATGATCCTCTACGCCAACGTGAATCACGTGAATCTCAAGGCGGAGTTCCCAAGCTGGAATGATAGGATAAAACAGATCGGGAAGATTTGGAAAACTTTACCGAATGAGAGACGCGCGCCTTATGTAACACGCGCACGCGAGAATAGGACAGCCAGCAGGACTAACAGACCTATGGTGAGTACAAAGTAGTTAAAAATACCCCAGCCTAAAAGTTGCATGATCCGTGCCGGTACAGCACGTACTTTATATGCAGTCATTCGTACTGTCAAGTCAGGCTACCCAGTGTAGAGTCGACCCAGCACGTTTTATGCAACAAAAATGTAGCCTGAGCTGAAAACTTTAGAATTGGATACCCTTAATCCTGATCGCTTAATCTGAATAATTATATATCCACTGTGGAAACTTTTAACTTTAATTTTGATCCGCTCTTTTTGGATATCCCATTTTCTACTACATGTAATAATGATACGTTAGATTACAAATACAGATATGATGCTGTATCGATTGGACTAATATCCGATTGAACTATAAAAGTCAGCTGTTCACAAGCCAGCTTTTAGAGGATTTGAAGAAATATAAATTTAATAATGTGAATATGAACTTATTAAAAACATATTTTATCACGTTTGAGGACTGTCTTTATAAACATAAATCCAAAACTTACGTTCGTTTAATCGATTGATATGACACCACAAGTGCGGGAAAAATTAAAAACCGGTTTTCAAAAGTTAAAGAGCGCATTTATAATCTCAAGAAATTAATCTTAAGATTAAATTAGTCTGGGGATTAGCAAAAAGGGAGGATGAAGCATTATCTCGATATCCACCATTCTAAAATTTTTAGCTCTGGCAAGATTACATTGAAAATATCTTTCTTTCTTTTTTTATTTAATTCTTTGACTGAATTTTTTTATTTTCTATTCATTTATTTATTAGTTTAGTTTAGTGTGATATTTTTAGACATTAATCTTTAATTTTTATTTCAAGAGAGTTTACTTATTTTTAGTCGAAGTTGGCTCGATCCCGCCAAACACGCCTCTCCCATTCCGATCCTAACCCCTTACCCTCTATTTCTTCCTACCCCAGATCCCCCTGTCCTCTTTACCCCCTCTCACCCTTTGCCTCTGATCTAGCATCCCCGTGTGAGGGTCTACTAGGTCCCTGTGATCCAATGATGCCCCTGATAGGGTCACCAGGAGACCCCTATCAATCCCTGGTCAGTTTTGCAGGGTGTACCAGAGAAACTAAGTTTTTCTACTTATCTGCTAGATTCTTAAGATTCACAGCGGAGTACTTTCATTTTAATAGATATTTAATGGTCGTATTTGCTGATCTGTTTTCTGAAGAGAAAAATGGCCCTGAAGTTTTCAATTTTCTTACTAAAACCTAATTTTCAGAATTACGTTTGATCTTTATTTACTTCATTTGGATTCTTCAGTCTTTTTCTTGAAGACATTCGCATATTTACAATATTAAGTTATTTTAGTTTATTTTACCCGTTCACATTTAAAATATGAATTCTCTGGACACCCTGTTATCGTGTTGGGTTGAAGGGAAGGTTGTGTTTAGCTTTGTACATAATTTTATGTGACTAGGGATGGGCATCGGTTCGTTTTTAAACATTCAAGGTTTTTAGAACTTTTCAGAGGCTGAACAAGCATATCAGATGTTTTTCCTAATCCAAATTATGCTTTTATTATATTATTTAAAAATATTAACCAACACGATTTTGCTTTTGACAAATCGTTTTTAAAATTCGTTTTTGTTGACACTTCGTTCATAGAAACATTTTGGATAATATTATAAAAGCAAACTTCAGGAAAATCAGATTTGAAAATAAACTATGAATGTTTAAAGACGGGTCTCAGAATGAAGACCATCATTACATGTGATGGTGAAGGATAATTTTAGTTTGATCAAATTGAAATAGTTTTGATTGAACCAGGGCCGAACATAAATATTTATCCTCCCTTCATGTTAACCAGGAAATAGACAGGGGGGGGGGGGAATAGCAAATCGAGTGCAGTATGAAAATCTACTTTTCGAGATTTGTATAGGCTAGCAGAGATTTGAAAGATTTTTCTTCTTATTTCTAATTTTAAAAATGATTTTTGAAGAAAAAAAATGATTCAGAAAAAAATGCTATCATTAAGTTGTGAGATTTTTGATTTCATTAAAAGAATATGTTTTGATGTCGCGTGAATTGGGTAAGGCTTAACTGGGGCCTGGGTAATTCTCCCTTTAAGGAACCATTGTGTGTAGTCTCCTTCTGCTCCGTGGTCGGCAAATAATCAGGAATCTTACATTGCATGAAATTGTAACACCAGAATTTTACTTGTAGTTGCGGTGCTTAATAATATTATATAAAGTAGCAAACATTACAATGCACATATTTTGCTTATCAGAACTTTGTTGTAGCAATTCTACTAACGCAGAGACTCAGAGATTTGGTTGAGTGTTTTAGTTTGGTTTGTTTTTTAGTTTTTAATAATCTTTTAGAAACGTTATAGGAATGCTTTTTTGTACTGAAATCCTCCCCGCAAACTGTTATTAGGGTTAACAATTTATTTAATGTTTTTGTGTGAAAAACTGATAAATTTATTTGAGCCCTTGCATTATCTTGGAAACATAAAGTAAGGGCTGGGTATTAATTTTCTCTTCCCCCCCCCCCCCCACAAAAGAACAATCATGGTTTTATTGCTGAAATTAAACTTTTCTTGAAAATCAACGAATTTTATGAAATTCAAAATTGATAAATAAGTTTAAGTATTTGTTAAAAGTATATAAATATTCGTTTGTTCAGGGTGAACCTATGGTAAATCTGGGAGGTGGAGTTCAAGGAGTACAAGGAGGTCAGGGAGTACAAGGAGGTCAAGGAGTACACAGTGTTCAAAGTGTTCAACCTAGAGGTCTGGATAACAACCCACTTCAGCATCTTAGTAAGTTTTATTTTAAATACATTCTTATTCATTTTTCAAAAATTCTAATTTTGTTTTATCAACTATAAATGCTTAAATACAGGGTTACCCATAAAGGATGAGACGTCAAAGACGTTTATTTTGTTATGTTTTAGTTCTTAAATTTCTATGTGAGCTTTAAACTAGTTCCATTGTCACCTTCCGATTCACAAAACCTAAAAAGCTTTGTCTGATTAAGAAAGAATCAGTCATCTTTAAAAACTCATTTTTTCAACTGGAGTTTGCACATTTCTCTGCAGATACAATGGAAGGAAATTATCAGAATTAAACAATTTTCAATCAAGAAACCCACAATATCTCATTGATCAGATAAAGGTTTAAAGGGTACCGTCGGGAATCGGACTTGCCTTTCTTTTTTATTTGTTAAATGGGATCTCACTTAACATTACGACAGTTCCTTGAACCCCTCATCCTTTGTACATAATCCTCAATCTTAATATGTAATCATTGCCCCTGATTGTCTTACATCAGAACTTTTTGATCGATCAAGATCTGAACATTTTTAAATCAACAGTAATTAAAAATTATATTTAAAATCCATGTCATGCTTGTTGCACTAAGCATCTTGCCTAATGCTTGAAAAACCTAAGGATGTCAACAGAAAAATAAAATCAAGTCCTTAGGTTTTTTCTCTAAACCGCACCAACAGCATGTTTTAAACACGTTTCACTAGATATTGTATGGTTCTATTCTCCTGTTTTCTTCTTACATTGAATTTACAATGTTGCTGAACTTTTAGGGTTTTCTATCGGAGGTTTAAAAATATAGATTTCTACATATTACATTTCTAAAATGTAATTATTGTACTATTCGGTTTCCTGAGGATGTTTTCTTTTGTTATGCACAGAATCTCAATATGTCCTACGTCGCTTTTAATTATTCATTTAATATACTATTCTACGGTAGACTTGCATAACAAAGGTGTATTCGGTACAGTTTAACTGTAAATGCATAAATATATAAGAAGAAATTTTAACTTTATTGGAAAACTAGTTCCTTTTTATTCATGAATATACAAACTACTCAATTCCTTCCAATCATGAATATACAAACTACTCACTTCCTTCCAATCATGAATATACAAACTACTCACTTCCTTCCAATCATGAATATACAAACTACTCACTTCCTTCCAATCATGAATATACAGACTACTCATTTCCTTCTATTCATGAGTATACAGACTACTCACTTCCTTCTATTCATGAGTATACAGACTACTCACTTCCTTCCAATCATGAATATACAAACTACTCACTTCCTTCCAATCATGAATATACAGACTACTCACTTCCTTCTATTCATGAGTATACAGACTACTCACTTCGTTCTATTCATTAATATACAGACTACTCACTTCCTTCCAATCATGAATATACAGACTACTCACTTCCTTCTATTCATTAATATACAGACTACTCACTTCCTTCCATTCATGAATATACAGACTACTCACTTCCTTCTATTCATGAGTATACAGACTACTCACTTCCTTCCAATCATGAATATACAGACAGACTACTTACTTCCTTCTATTCATATATATATACAGACTACTCACTTCCTTCCAATCATGAATATACAGACAGACTACTTACTTCCTTCTATTCATATATATCAGACTACTCACTTCCTTCCAATCATGAATATACAGACTACTCACTTCCTTCTATTCATGAGTATACAGACTACTCACCTCCTTCTATTTATGAATATACAGACTACTGACCTCCTTCTATTCATGAATATACAGACTACTGACCTCCTTCTATTCATGAATATACAGACTACTCACTTCCTTCTATCCATGAATATACAGACTACTCACCTCCTTCTATTTATACAGACTACTCACTTCCTTCTATCCATGAATATACAGACTACCCACTTCCTTCTGTCCATGAGTATTGAGTATACAGACTACTCACTTCCTTCCATTCATGACTATACAGACTACTCTCTTTTTTCCATTCATAAATACAGATTTCTAACTTCCTTGGCCCCGGGTGAAGGTTAGATCATCAATTACTTCACTGGTGTTGGTGCACTTACCCTTTAGTTTTGTGGATCAAACACAACACCACATTCTGAAGTTTACAATCTGTTTAATCAATCCTCCTTCTTCCTTCCCATCTCCTCTCCTTTCCTCGTTCCATTCCTTCCCATCTCCTCTCCTTTCCTCCTTCCATCCCTACCCATCCCCTATTCTTTCCTCCTTCCATCCCTGCCCATCTCCTCTCATTCTTTCATCCATTCTCCCTCCCTACCCATCTCTTCTCCTCCTTCCATCCCCTACCATCTCCTCCTCCTTCCATCCCTTCCCATCTCCTCTTATCCTTCCATCCTTTCTCCCTCCCTTTCCATCTACTTTCCTCCTTCCATCCATTCTCCGGCCCTCCCTTTTCATCTCCTTATCTCCTTCCATCCCTTCTTCCTCCCTTCCCATCTCATCTCCTCCTTCCATCTTTCCATCTCCTCCCCCCTTTCCCATCTCCTCTCTAAAATCCCCTCTCCTCCTATAATTTCCATCCCCTCTCATCCTGCTATTATCTTCCTTTTTAATGCATTATACATCAATAAACGGAACTAGCTATAAACTATCTTTTTATGGTTCAGGGCCGGGCTATAATTAATGTTAGGTCAGTTAATGCAGGGTTTCAATGAATTCAAAGAAACAAACAAACTTTAATTTTAATAATTCTACCAAATTTGCATAATTTTTCGTGTAACAACGACGATAAACTATACTCTGCACGGTGGGAAAAAAATTGTTTTAACTGCTTGTTCTCTGCTTGGCATTCAAGTATGTAGGGAAGGACGCACAGTTCTTCCTTAAACCCTGGTGAAGGACGGACAGGTCTCCCTGAAACCCTGGTGACGGACGCACAGGTCTCCCTTAAACCCTGGTGAAGGACGCACAGGTCTCCCTGAAACCCTGGTGATTGGTGAAGGACGCACAGGTCTTCTGAAACCTTGGTGAAGGACGCACAGGTTTTCCAAAATTAATGGTAAAGGACGCACAAAGCATTGGTGAAGGACGCACATTTCTCTTACAACCCTGATTTCTGCGGAAATTAAGTTTCCTCGATACTACAGGACTGGATCTTATTCTCTCGTCTTGATTAGGTGATGAATCTGAACCAGGAACCCTATCATACTTCTCATCGTCATCCTCTTCATCCTCCTCCTATGCTCCCACGGGGGGAAGCATGTCCCATTTAGCTGCTCGTCTTTCACAGGCAATACATGTAGCAATAAGAAAACCCAGCAAGACCAATATTAATCAATTAAATAAAATTCCTATAAGGCATATCAAAGGGTTGATTTAGTTTATAAACACATGTACTTCTGCAGCCTCTGTTGGGTGGTAAAAGTTTTGATAGTTCCAACCATCTCCGTAATCTCCTTCAGCGCCCCATACCCTCACCTGGAGAACATCCAGGGGGGGCAACTGTTGGAACCCCGGTCTCAACTACAAAAGTCTGGGTTCCAGGTACAACAGGATTGATTGAATGATTGATTGATTGAATCCTTGATTGTAAAAGGTTATTTCGACAACCTAACAAATATTCCCTGTGTTTCCTACTAAACATTAATATGCTACCCTCTACAGTCTTCATACAACAATATCCTGTAGTTTATTTTCATTCAGGAGATAATCAAATATCTGGGATATGTTTTACAGTAATAATTCTTTTAAAGTTAAATACTCGTTTTAGAGTGAAATAACCGTTTATGAGTTTAATAAGTGTTTTAGAGTTAAATAATCGTTTAAAAGTTCATTAATCGTCAAATACTCGTTTTTAAATAAAATAACCGCCTTAGAGTTAAATAATCTTGTTGAGTTAAATAACCGTTTTTGTAATAAATAGTCCGTTAAATTACCGTTTTAGATTTAAATAGCCGTTTTAGAATAAAATAATAGTTTAAGAGTCAAATTACCGTAGAGTTGAATATTTACTTTTAAATAGTAAAATTTGTATAGAAAACTCATTAAAGTTGAATATACATTTTAGAATATGTCTAGATTTTAGGTATTATTTTATAATTAACAAAAATATATCATTGGATAAAGATAAATTAAAAATACATTTTATATATACAATATAGACAACTTATACACTACACCTCAAGAATTGAGAAGGATATTTAAAATTTCGAAATATATTTTCTCTGAGAACCATCAAGTTTTTTTTAAGCAGTTGAAAAACTCTCTACCACAAAGGAATATTTACAAATATTTATTATCGAGTTAAATTTGTATTTCATATTGCAATGCACACATCTGAATTGTTATTATTTAATACAAGAGTGACGTTTAATGTTTCCCACCCTGTACAGTGTTCAGTGTTCAGTGTGCATGTTTTTTAAGCTTCCAACGATAATTGTTTTAGTTGAGAAAAATAAGAATTTTTAAACATGTGAAAATTTGTAGCTATAAATAAAAGGGACCTATTTGATAATGACAAGAATTCCTAAGCTTTTGGGGGACTCTAAAGAGGGTCTGTGTGGGCATTTTACTTAGCATTGCAAATTAGCCTGATGCATCTCTTTTGCAATAGATACAATTTTTTAATATTTTTGGCATATGTACAGCTGTAAACAATTAGACGATATAGGAAATAAGGATGAATCAGTGCAAAGTTCAGGGATTTCTGTGCTTTAAGAGATAAAATCCTTCTCCTTCTACCATATAAGAAAGAATAAAGACCAAAATGAAATAAATATTAAAAAAAGCGATTAAAAAAAACAGAAGCAAGCTTTTTTTAAAGGTTTCCATTCTTTTGGTTAAAAATGGAAGGCAACATGAGCAGAAATGTAATGAGATAAAGGACAAATTTAAGCAGTTTTAATAGTATCTGGATCATCTTTCTCCTTGAAGTAAATCTTGCCATTTCGAGACCAAGCAGTCAAGATTTTAGCAGCTTCTTTTACGAATCATAAGTTTCCGATTTTTGTTGTTGAAACTTGATTAACCATTGAGGGATTGAAATGTTATTTTGTCCCTTGGATCCGGATCCAGATTGCGAATAGATTTAATCCCATAAGGTGTTGTGTTAAATAAGCTGTACTTCCAGTTCTTCACTTCCGAAATGATATCAAACTTAACATGAATATTTGCAGAAACTGGAGATCTTGGAGAGCAGACGCACTTCCGGTCACCACTTCCTGTCGGTCCAAGGTACTGAGTTGAATACCGTATTATTAGAAAAGAGAGAAAGGGGGGGGGGTAGACCAATATTTTTTTATTGATTTTGAAATTCTGTATATAGATAATAAATAAATAATTGATAGATTGTTTTTTGATTGCTTTATAGTGATACGGACGATAAGTGAAAAATTGATTGATTAATAAATGATTTATTTATTTGATGTTTAAATGACGATAGGTAGATAATTGATTTATTTGATGTTTAAGTGACGAAAGGTAGATAATTGATTTATTCGATGTTTAAGTGACGATTAATGATTATTGATTTATTCATTTGATGTTTAAACTACGATGGATAAATGATTGATTGATTGGTTTGACGTTTAAATGACGATAAGTAAATAATTGATTTAATGATTAATGATTGATTGATCAGGCCTAGTATGGGGGATACGCAAAGCATTCCAGGCCAAGGGGAGATGGGCCTTCATCAGGTATTTATACATTTTCCTATATCAATGCTTTCCTGCAGAAGATATGTGCCAATTATTTTTGGAGAAAAACCACAATTAAAAATAACTAGTTTTAAAATTATTAACTTTGAAATAAAATTCATATTTAATCACACAAAGCTTTTAAAAGTATAATTTTAAATCGGGCATTACCATCATTTCATGGAGGGTAACTTTAAATTATGCTCACAGCCCCATTAACACCGTTGTTAAGATAATATTGCACTTTTATTAAGTGTAATAAAAATGTATCATTGATTAAAATTTCAGAGTGGAGAGGATAAAGGTGACGGATCCTCTGACCTTCTTGACGCAAACCTTGGTGTTAACGACGATGACCTGCTCGGTGACTTTGGCGACAACTTCAACATCCTTGAGTTTGCGGATGCGCTGGACGGAAACGATTCGTCCAAAACGAATATTCTCGACGACCTGGATGGAGAGGAGGAGGTGAATGTTAAACCTGGAGAACCGGCGCATCCTCCGCCTTACACTGGAAACCAGTTTCCACCGCCAGGTGGGCGGGGACCTCCGCCTCCATATGCACCACCAGGACACCCACAAACTAAGGTAACAAACTTTCAAATTTTTCTGTGTTAACTCCTCGTAGAAAAATCGTATAAGTATTTTTCCGATCTTTTACCTTCTACCAATCAATCATTTTAGCTTTATGCATTTATGCCCTTATGCATAATTTTTGATGATTTCTTCTTAAAAGTTTTATCTCTCGTTGTTCTTTCATTAAATATTTAATCATCAAGTTCGTTATCTTATCTGAAAATACATAGGGCGACCAAGCCACTTTATAAATTTATAAATTTTTTGTTTTGCTGTTTTTAATTTGAGAGGAAGAAAATTTGAGACAAACTTTTTTATTTATAAAAAAGTTTTAGATAAAATTAAAATTTAAAAATTTAAAAAAAATTAATTATGATAGAACACAAATATTAAGTCTGTACGATGAAAGCCAGACTTGATTTTGTGGCCAAACTTTTTTGGGGGAAATTTTATAGAGAAGATTTGGATTGTTAATATCATTTCAGGAGCAGCCATTGCTTATCCAGGACCTTCTTGAGCAGGAGAAGCGAGAACAGCTTCAGCAGCAACCCGGAGCTAATCTAAATCAAGGAGCTCAGCAGCATTTGCAGGAAGGAATTCAAAGGTATTTCATAACTAAGTTATTACTAAAAAAGTTTCATTAAAAATCATGAGACAATTATTATTAAGATGAAGAACAGAGACGACTTTTATGTCACAGTTATTTTAAGCCATTTTATATTTTCAAAATCTACTGTTTATCAAGATTATCAATTTTTCATAACCTTGCCAAAGTGAACAAACGAGAAAAAAAGGTTTTTTTAAGTTTACTATTTTTTGAATTTTTTTAAATGCTTATTTGTTCAGGCCAAACATGCCTGGAAATACGGTTGGGATCCGTCAGTACCAACCGATGCTGGCCGGTCAAATAGGAGGACAGCTGGGACCTAGAATACAGGCGCAGGTCTGGAGGCACCCTCAGGTACCTGCAGGATTAGAACAGAAATATTACTGAACTATTGAATTTTACTAATCCCTGGATTTTACTGGATATAATCCCAACATGCATTACTTTGTTAACCTAAATAAGATAACTTGAAACTAGCTTAAGAACCCAAATTTAAACTATTATCTCATAAAAAATTTAATTTTTAATCATTATTAAGTTATTGAGTTTCCCAATCGAAATTGAGGCAAATCAGTTAAGGAGTTCCCGAGTTTAATCGGAAAAACATACAGACAAACATACATATCTACTTAATTATATAGAATATAGATGTATACATGTTTAACCATTTATTTGAACAGTTGTTTATATCTCGAGAAATAGAAATAAAAATTATATCTGCAAAGTTCAACGAAATGGAATCCCCGGATAACCATTAAAAGAGAGGTTCCGTGATCTCTATGAACATTGCACAAGCTTCACCTTAAAGGTTACCCCACAACGGAGGAGATTTCAACGTTGTCCAGAACTTTTTTTAATAAAAGAATTCAAGTCTGAATATCAAATGATTTTGCAAGGAAGAATCAAGTTTACAATTGTAGGGGACCTTGAGGCATGAATGCAAGAAAAAAGACCCATAAACTCTATATAGTCAATTCTGAAGCCTCATTCGTTGTTGGAAACCCTGTCTTTTATTTTCCTGGTCTGATGGTTTGAAAATAGCTTAAACACCAATCAGGTCAAGCCCTGTTAGAGACCTGACCTAGCCCCAATAATAATTAATTGTTGGTCAGGATGAAAAATGTTGAAAATTTAGCAATTGTGTTCAACAAGTACTATAGTTATTGTTAAAAGTTCAGTAAAGTTTGGTAATAAAGGATTTTTAAGAAACCAAACAAATAAAAGAAAAGTCGTAACCAAGTTTTTTTATTTAAAAAAAAATATTTTTAAACAATATTCCGTTATTAAGGAGGTGACCTTGCAGCAGCGGAACCCGGTAGGCGGTCCCGAGATGGGAGTTCATCCTGGTCCTGGTCCTGGACCTCTTACTGGTCCTGGACCTGTACCTGGTCCTCCTACACCCATGATTGAAAGACCACCCCCGCCACCTCTCCAGACCACACCTGCTCCACCCTGTCCAGACAATCCACAGAATGACGAGGAACGAAGACAGGTGAATAATAAATAAATAAATAAATCAGGATTTCTGTAATTTGGCCAAAAATAGATTCACTCTCACAGATAGAAAAACTTGAGTTTGAAAATAAATTTGATATATTTTTATATCATCTTCACTCCTCAGTCCTCAATCCTCACTGTTATTGGAAAATGACCAAAATAAAAATTAAATAAAAACATCGAACATTGAAAAAGTTATTTTTAATAAAAATTTCAGGTTGGAAGATATGAACAATGGTTACAGCAACAAGATGGAGCAATTAACCAGCAGCTCAAGTATTATGAAACAGAAATTACCAAGCTAAGAAAGCAAAGAAAGGTTGGTGTTCCTAAAACTTTACTTTTTAAATAACTTCCTGCTCATATTTATTGTTTTATTTTTAGTCATTAAACTCTAAGAAGCGAACTATGAACAAGAATGGGAATGAGTTGGGACAACTAGAGGCCGCTGAGTTGGAGCGTGTGAATAGTGAGGCCAACGGACTCCAGAAGTCTCTTGAGTCTATTCGGAAGCAGTCCCGCCAGCATGGCATGATCATCGCAGATCACAAGCAGAAGAAGCAGAAAGCTCTGGAGGCTGCAGGGATGCCAGGAGAACAGGGTCCATCAATGGGACCTGGAGGACAGCCGCAGGTTATACCTGGAGGTCAATGGCAAGGTCAACAGCAAGGTGTGAGTCAACCTGGTATGGCCCAACAAGGCATGGTACAACCTGTACAACAAGGTATGCCTCAGCAAGGAATGGTTCATCAAGGAATGGTCCATGTTCAAAGATCTGCTACCCCAGGAGGACCACAGGTCCGCCCAGCAATGATTGGAGGATTTCAGCAGCAGCAAATGTTACATCAGCAGCCTGGGCAGCAGCAGATGCAGATGCAGCAACAGCAGATGATGATGAGAATGGGACAGAAGCCGGGGCAGCAGATGCGTATGATGGGACCCGGTATAATACTACAAAGACCAGGGATGCAGAGGATGATGTCCCCACAGGGACAGGTAATTGGTAGTCCTGGTCAGAGTCTTCAGTACATGGCTGGACAGCAGTCACCAATGGGACACATGAGCAGCCAATCCCCTGGAATGGGTCAGCCAAGTCCCAGTAGCTTTAACGTTACATCACCAGGACATTTTAATGTGACATCACCTGGAAGTTTTAATGTGACCTCTCCCAACCCTGTTCAATGTCAACAAAGACCACCAAGTATGACATCTCCAATGCTTCCTACCACTAGTCCACTTCCTTCCCCTGGACCTGGACATTCTCCCATGCATTCTCAAAGTCATTCCCCTCACCCTAATATGTCTCCTCATCCTGGAATGTCACCTCATCCTGGAATGTCTCCACATCCTGGAATGTCACCGCATCCCAACATGTCACCTCATCCAAGCATGTCACCTCATCCTAGCATGTCACCTCATCCTAGCATGTCACCACATCCAAGTCAATCTCCTCAACCAAGCCTACCAGCAAGTCCAGCAGGCCATATAACTGGAAATTATTCTTCTGCTTCTCCTCACTCTCAATCTCCCAAAACTCATGGCATGGTGAGAATTTAAACAATTCATATTTTTATCTAGTTCTCCCATACGGGGGGGGGGGTATTTTAGATTTAACCTATTGTTCTTATTCTCATAATTATTTCAATTTTTAGTGTCTCTTATTTTAGTGTTTATTTTAGGAGGAGAATCCTTACATGGCAAGTGGAATGCAGCGCCCACCAAACACAATGTCCCCAATGCTATCTCAGAACCATGGACCGCATATGTCTCCAAGTTATAGCATGGCCCAAGGGTCTCCTCAGCCTGGCCTAATGCCAGGAATGCGACCACCAATGGGGGCAGATCAGATGAGGATGCAAAGTATGAGATTGATGAGACCCGGTGGTCCTATTATGCGTCCTCCTCATCATCAACAGATTCAGATGCAGCAACAGCAAATGCAACAGCAGCAGATGCAGCATCACCAAATGCAGCAACCTCAAAGGTGAACACAATCTTCAATATTTGTTGAGTGCAGGAGGAGGGGGGGGGGGGCTACAGATAGAGAGAGGAACAATTTCAAAAATTAAAATTACTTTTGTATTACTGTAGGACAGATTAGAACTTCTAACTTCTAAAGAAGTTCTTTTTGTCAGTGTCAGAAATCTGTTTGTAATATGTCCTGTCTCAAAAATATTTTCTCTGAACTTCAGGGGTATACATTTTCTTTCAAAATAATTTCTTTAATTCTTAAAAAAAATTCCAGATGTTGGGTTTGTTTGCAAGAAGGGCTGATTTTTTAGGGGTTATATTTTCTGTATTAGGGATAAGTAAATATTGAAGAAAAGATATCCAATGAATATCACTTTATGAAAATAATCAGCTTGGTTTTTAGGCAAATGATGATAACCAGGCCTGGAGTTCAAGGTTTACAGTCAATCCGACCTGGAGGGGTTGGAGGTGGAATGTCGCCCTCACATGCCTCTGGTGTCGGAAGTCCAGCTACTCCAGCTGGAATAAGTCCTCTTCGTCGCACCAGCAGTAGTGGAGTACCAAGTCCTGCCATGGACCGTCCTATAACTCCACGCACCCCTAACAGCCAGGGAGGACCCCTTACCCCTGGATCTTCAGGCCGACCCCATACACCTGGATCTGCGGGACGACAGACCCCTGGCTCAGCTGGTCGCCAAACTCCCGGAACCCCAGGGCCTCAACCTTCTCCTAGTCCTGACACTATCAATAACCAACAAGTAGGTTACCAAGGTCAGGCTCCTCAGATCAACCAAGTTAGAATGATGAATTCCAATCATGGTGGTGGTGGAGGAAGTCCTCACCACCCTGCAATCCCTGCTCCACCAGGACATGGTTGGGGAGATGGTATTTTTGGGCTTCAAGGTGGATCTGGTCCTCGCATAGGGTTCTCTGGAATAGGAGTTCAGCTAGGGGGTTGGGGATATTTTGTAGGATTAAAAGGAGGTTCTCCTCCCGTATGTACTCCTCTAGCAACTCCCCAGGTTGAATCAACTACAGTAGCGGTAGCTGTGACACAAGCTGGTCCCACAACAATTGTTTCAAGCTTGCCAGCATCTTCAGAGGAGTTAAATCCCCACCTGGAGACTAGTACCTCAACCAGCTCTGTCATTGTAACTAGGGTATCCACCCAGGACAGTCTTAACACCACTCCTAGTTTGTCTCCTGCAATGTCAGTAAACACAACTTCCAGCCAGGCTAGCTGTTATCCATCAATACTGAACCCCTCCACAGCTGAGTCCAAGGTTCAGTTGTCTGTTTCTGATCCTGATCATCATAAGATGCCCCCAAGCTCAATCCATCAAGCTAACATTGGTATTCCAGGTGGATTAAACTCAAGACAAGCTGTTCATCTGCCAAGGTTACCCAACCAGGTTGATATTAACAACCCAAGTTATCCCTTCACTAATGTTCCATTTAGTTCTACTGGAGTAGGTTCTGAGCCCTCTTCTGTGCCTCCCATGCCTCTAGTATCAAATAACCCTTCTCAACTAAACCCAACACATGCAGTGCAAGATAGCCAAGCAGTTTCTAGTTCTTTTACAACCACCTCTGGTATGGAGTTCAGAAGTCAAGCATCATTCTCTTCGCCCCACTCAACTTCAAATAATTCTACATATCCAACTTCTCTTCCACCAGGCAATCTGCCATTCCAATCATCAACGCTTTCTTCCTCAAATTTCTCACTCCCAACTGTTAATAAGAATACCACCAATATAATAACACAGAACATACCAACTACAAAAGAAGGTGTTCGGATGATTTCTAATCTAATAACAACAAATGCTTATCAAGGCCCAAGGATGATGGCATTACCCACATCCAACACTTCTTCAGCACCTACTGGAGATTTATCAATGAACAAAGGAGAAAGTACAAATGTATTACTTAAACAACTTCTCAGCTCTTCTACCATTCCTCCCAAATCAGACAGTGTGCCATCAATGTCAACTACTGGAGAATTAAAGGAACCACCTCAGATTCAACTCTCAAGCTTAGCTTCCCAAGTTCCAAGTGTATCCACTGAAATCAATCAAGGAAAACAAGGCCCAGGGGATGAGCAATTCCAATCCCAACATCTAGCTGCTAAATCCCAATCTCCTCTTTTGGCCCAACAATTGTCTTCAAACAAATCTTCATTAATTCCCCATAGCATGTCTTCCAGCATTGCATTAGGCATACCTCAAGGCATACCAACTGGAGTATCACAGAGTTTTTCCAGTGGAGTGTCTCAGAGTATTCCATCAGGAATGTTGCAGAGTACTCCTTCTGGAATACCACAGAGCATGCAAGCTGGAATTTCACAGGGCATGTCTGGTGGAATGCATCTTGGGATGAATGTGGAAATGTCCTCCACAAATCATTCTGTCATGCCTTCTGGTAATAGCTCTGGAATGTCAGCCTCTACTGCTATGACCTCAGGTATACATTCTAGCATGTCTTCAGGAAAAATGGATCAACCTGCAAACATGCAAGAAGGATTGGCTGGAATGTTGGTTGAAAACTCGCACAAGATTTCAATGGCAAAGCTTCCTAACCAACCTGTACCACCAAATTCTTTGGCAGGAGTTGTACAGGTGCAACCAAATCAAGAAAGTATCATCCAGCGCCCTCCCATTCCACAGCAGAATGTTATCCGCCATATGTCAGGAGGTATTCAGAACCTTCTCCAATCCCAGGTTCCTGTGCCACCTGGCCAACTTTCAACTCAGCAGCATATGCAACAACAGACCATCTACCAACAACAGCAACAGCAACTTCATCAGCAGAAAATGCAGGAGCAGCTCAGGCATCAGCAGCTGCAGATGCAACAGCAGCAAATACGAATGCAGCAACAACAGCATCAACAGCAGCAGGGTATGAACTTTGACCCACCTCAACAAATTGTTGGTATTGGGAACAGGGGTCCTATTCCAGGACAGTATCCACACTCTCAGGTAGGAATGACCCGGCCTATGGGTCAAATGCAACAAATGATCAACCAAGTATCCAATCCTGGGATCAGGCATCAGATGGTCGGAATGGTTCCTGGCAGTAGAATGCCAATACATTCTGGTGTCACTGGAGGCTTAAGGTTAAATATTCCTCCACATCAGATGCAGATGGGAACTGGGGCACCCTGTACTCCAAATAGCTCCACACTTCCTTCACCTGCTCTGACACCAAGAAGTGAGAATGATATGGATGATACAGGTTCAAGCCGGGGTCCAACACCAGGATCTGACAGGATGGATGGATCACTTACTCCTGAAATGCTGGATAATAAGCTGAAAAGAAGACCCTCTGTTCAGCAGCAAAAGAGAAGAATATCTATACAGGATGGACCCCAACTAAAGAAGCAGAGACCAAGGAAAGGCTCAAGATTAGATGAAGGAGATTATGACAACTATATAGATACTGTTATGCATCAGTTGAAAAATCTCCCTCCTATACCAACTGTGGAACCCAGACTCTCTCACTGTTTTAATGCATGCTCTGCATATGGCACTGGAGACATTGCTAAGGTTTTGAGTAAAGAAAATGAAGCCCAAAAGTGTACTCTTGATGGGACATTTGGATTTGGAGGTGTTATCTCAGAAGGGGATTACTATTCTACTATGCCATTTGGAGTTGAGCCGCCAGTCCCACATATACCACCCTTGAGTGTCAATCAGAGAGGATTTTACAACCAAGAATTCACAGCTGAGCGCAGATTAGATTATCCTAGACATGAGGGGTATATTTCTCCAGATCTATTCTATTCATCAAGTCCAGAACCAGATATTCTTCCAAGAAACAAAAAGGGAAAGAAATGTATTGAGGCAGTTGATAAGAAGGATAGTGTTGAGCAGAAGCTAAATAATGGCATAAAGAAAGAAGTTGAAGATACAGAGAAAGAGTCTGACAAGAGTCAAGTTGAAATAAAGAAAGAACCTGGAACAGATTCACCTGAGAAAGCAGTTGTTGCGGAAGATAACATGATGACCTGGTATGATCTTGAACCAGATGATACTGATGAGGAGCTGGAGAATCTAGCTGGACCCCCGAACATCATGTCCAGGCCTTCCAGTCCAAGCATAGACATAATATGTCCCATTCCAATCAAACCTAAACCAAGCCAGTCCATTACATTAAGTGATTTAACTAACCTAGACAAGGAGAACTTAAAGAAAAAGGAAGATGAAGGACTAAAGAAAGCTAAAAAGGGTTTTCTAGGACTTACTGGGACTTTGGGTATAATACCAGAGCCATTAAAGGAAAAGCATGAGAACACTAGAGAAGTTACAATTAAGATGTCTGGCGGAGGTTCAAAATCATTATTTAAAGCTTTAAAAGGATTGGCTAAAATTTTAGAGATAGAACCACCTAAACAGTGGATGCAAGAGGACAAATCTTCTAAGAAAGCTGTGTTTCGTGTGAAGAGAGATCTTGGCAAAGATGGAGTCCCCCTTGATCTCCAATCTGTTCTAAACCGAAGTTCTAAGATCTGCCGGCAGTGTGAAATGGTAATCCAGCATGACATGGTAAAAAAGAAGTCGTCTGATCTCCCATTTCTCACTAAACCTGAAAAGGATGAGTCTTGTGATGATTTACTTTTCTGTGATGAATCTTGTTACTTGAATTTCTCTCTTAAGAAAACTGGGATTCAGATCCCTGAAAAGATAAAGAGCTTGAAGCAGCTTGAAGACTATCAGACCAGGTATAGAGAGGAAGGTTGTCTCATGGATACTCCTAAGAAGGATGAGAAAAAGGGTCCTTTATTCAAGGGATTACATTATAAGAACTGGACTATGAGTATGGGAAATCAGCGCAAGAATAAGATAATGAATGAGAAGGATTTAACCCAGATGATGTTCCAGCTTGGAATCACCATGATGCCACCAAGAGAAGCTGAAGATGTTCGTCAGTGTCTTTTCTGTCACATGCGGGGAGATGCGGCAGCTGATGGACCTGCTCGTCTTCTTAATTACGAGGTTGATAAATGGGTTCATCTGAACTGTGCTCTTTGGTCAGAAGAAGTTTATGAAACTGTATCTGGTGCCCTGGTAAATGTTGAAACTGCTTTGAAGAACAGTGTGAATTCCTTCTGTAATATCTGTGAGAAAAATCATGCAACCATTAAATGTTTCAAAACTCGTTGTACCAACCTTTACCATCTTAATTGTGCTGTAAAGGATGGATGTACGTTTTACAAGAACAAAACTTTATTCTGTAATCAGCATCAGCCTAAAGGGGAGAAAGATAATGAATTAACAACCTTGGCTGTTTACAGAAGAGTGTATATAGAGCGGGATGAGAATAGACAAGTGGCTAATGTCATGTCAACAGGTATGGAGAGTAATGTCCTCAGAATTGGAGCGCTGACCTTCTTAAGTGTTGGTCAACTACTGCCACATCAGCTGAATACTTTCCATAGTGAGAACTTTATCTATCCAATTGGGTACAAGATTCTTCGTTTTTATTGGTCAATGAGGAATGTCAACAAGAGATGCAAATATTTCTGCAGTATTGCTGATGTAGATAATCGACCTGAGTTTGTGGTTGAAGTTGAAGAACCCGGCCATGAGAATATAATTTTCAAAGATCTAACTTGTCTCGGTGCCTGGACTCCCATCCTTGCTGAGATAGAGAAACTGAGGAAAAAGTCAGATAATACTAAAATCTTCCCTCCCTATATTTCTGGCGAGGATTTGTTTGGTTTTACTGAGCCCAACATTATCAAGGTTTTAGAGAGTTTACCTGGAATAGAGTCTTTGACAGATTACACTTTTAAATATGGACGTAATCCTATGCTGGAACTTCCCTTAGCTGTCAATCCTACTGGATGTGCTAGATCCGAACCAAAGCTGAGAACTCATGTTAAACGGATTCATAATTTCCAGAGAAGCACTGGAGCAACTAAGGAGACAAATCAAAGGGTTGCTAAAGATTTCGGGGATTTCCTGATAGGATTAGAAACTGTTGGACCCTACAGCAAGAATTTTGTCCAGTCCAAAAGCTCTCAGTACAGGAAAATGAAGCAGGAGTGGCGCCAAAATGTTGTTCTTGCACGCTCAAAAATTCAAGGTTTAGGACTCTATGCGGCCAGGGACCTGGAGAAGGGTCAGATGATCATTGAGTATATCGGAGAGGTGATCAGGTCCAACCTGACAGATATTAGAGAGAAAAGATATGAATCCCAGAACCGTGGGATCTACATGTTCCGCCTGGATGATGAAAGAGTTGTGGATGCAACTCTATCAGGAGGGGTTGCTAGATACATCAACCATAGGTAATTAATTATACAAAATATACAGTCGTCGTATTTATCAATATAATAAAAACGACTTTCGAGTATAATTTTGCTTTCAATCACGCTTTCAAACACAAACATGAAAACCATGAAAGGCTGTCAATTAACAGTTTCTCTTTTGTTTACTTGTAAACTTGTAATTTTAAAGGCTTGTTAGAAATAAAAACTTAAGTAGACAAGTCGCCTTCATTGTATTGATACAAACGCCGAATACTTTAATATTTTATAAGAAACAAATGGAGCATTATACCTAATAATATTATTTTAGTTGTGATCCTAACTGTGTGACTGAAACTGTTGAGCTGGCAGATTGGCATATTATTATATTTGCAAACCGTAGAATCAATAGAGGAGAGGAACTCTCATACGACTACAAGGTATTTTTCCATATTTTTTATTATTGTCGGATATCCGCTGCAATAAAGCATAATACAAATATTTATCTTATAATTATGGAAATGCAATGAAAAGTACATGCAACTTAAAAAATTGTAATCAATTTTTTAGTTGAGCCATTTAGTCTTTTAGTAATAAAGTCACTAAGTCATTCAGTCATTATGTCGGTCAGTAAATTTTCTTATTTAGTCAAGTGGTCATGAAGTCATTTAGTTTTGAAGGTATTTAGTCACTAAGTCATTTTGCCATTAAGTCATTTAGTTATAAAGTCATCAAGGCAAAAATTCATTTAGTCGGTTTGTCATTTAGCTAATTAGCTAACTGTTCATTTTATCATTATCATTACATAGGCGTAGTTTGGTATCGCTAGAGGTGAAGTGCAGACTTATTAAGTCATAAAACCTTAATTAATTAGTTGCACAATTTTTGTGTTTTTAATTAAAATTTCTAAAGAAATTGTTTTTAGTTTGACTATGAGGACGAGAATCGAATTCCCTGTATGTGTGAAGCTAAAAACTGCAGAAAATGGATGAATTGAAGAAATTATAATCATAGTTATACTTTTAAATAATCTTATTTCGACGCATGTATACAGTTTATCGAAAAGAGATGAAAGAACAATCTTCTCTGTATAAATGACAATGTTAGTTTATCAATATTGAGTTGTTTACTACAATGTATAATGTACATATTTGTGCATATTGTACACTGTACAATGTACTTTTTTAACCGTTACCAAAAACCGCCGCAATCCCGGTATGAAGAGACCATTTTGTTTTCTGTACAGTTCTCTATCTACAATATACATATTTGTGTTTACCGATAGTTTTTATTGTTATCAATGACATGTAAATAGCTTTTTTATTTAATATAATATACACTACTTAAGACTAAACTAATTTTTAACTATACAATTTATAGAGTAGAATTTGTTTCCACAGACAGTGATAACTAGAAAATAAGACGACATTACAACAACACTTTATTTGACGTCACACTGTAAATAGTTTTGCTAGATACTTATCTATATTATATTAAGTGAAATGGGCCTGTTAGCACTGCACAATTGCTGTGTTTAATGTTCATTGAATTATTTAAAGTCCTAACTTGAGTCTAAAAGTCGTCATCCTATTTCAGAGTTTTCTGATATTAAGTACTAGTATTTTGAATATCTTTACAATATGGCACAGACTACACAGACTGCTCATACACTACCTGGATAGGCTAGCAGGCCTATAGTGTCCCGGAACGCCATGCTACGGTTCCATGCAATATTTTTTGACTGACATCTCACGGCCATTTGTTGCATGAGTTGCATTCAGGGGTTAAGTTTTACAACTTTAAAGAAATACTCCGATTTAAAAAATAAAACATAACGTTTATGAACATTGTCTATTTTTAAAGATTTTGCATTTCCTATTGAAATGATCCTGAATTATCCCTAAATACAGATGTCTTCTGATTGGTAGTGTACAGTCCTTTTACACAATAGAACATGCTGTGGAAAATATCGCATATTATAGGTGTTAATCGATCTCTGTAACTCTCTTATCTCTGCAATCTGGGAACCTAGCATCATAGAGACGTAAACAGGAATTTTCCCGGGTTTTAACCTTTCGTCATCTTTATCGGATAGGGGGTGCTCAGTCTCATGGGTAGGAAACCACATTTTTTACTTTTAGGAGAGGGGAGGCCAGGGGGCTCATTACCTAATTATAGCCCAGTAATATGGCATGTGGCATGGAAGACCGAACGTTTGTGGCTTATAGCCGTCTGCCTTCCCCCGCTCCAAAAATAAAATCTTGATTCTAACCATTTCGTGATTATTGTTACAACTTTCTTCTGTAAATTAGTCTTCTGAAATTTTGTTCCTTCTTTCTATTAATGGTCTTTTGCCTATCATCAAATCATCTTTTTAGTGAATTCAATAGAATGATCATTATACAGGGTGTCCCAAAAACATGGGAATTCAGTGACGAATTGGATATCGTCTTTGTTATGAATTAGCATTGTAATACCTTATTTCAAAAGCCATAGTAGTATTATGTCTGCTAGAGTTTATTTTATGAAAAGGGTAAAAGACTGTAAAGAATTGCCTATAATGTCTCCGCAAGATGAACAGTGTAGACGGACAAGTTTACTCTGTTTGTATACTGCAATGTTCTTGTTTTACTAAGTACAACCGTATGCAGTCAAAACATAAACAAACAAAATGTGAACAAAGCAGACGAAACTCTTACAGCTTTCTCAGTAGGTATCACTATGCTAAATCAAAGAATTATTTAAAAAGACGATATCGAATTCGTCACTGAATTCCATGTTTATTGGGACACCCTGTACTTCGCGGTACGTGATTTTGTGTGGTGCACCAACACACAGGGTTAACCGCGTTGAAGTTACTACTTGTACCAATAGGAGCCCGTCAATATATACCTGATAATCTATCTATCTATCTCCTGAATATATGGTATAAGGTTTAGTTAATCATTGAATAGAGAGTATGTAAAAATAAACCTAGAAATGATATGAAAAGTGTAAATTGAAAGTAAGTAAGTTAAGTTAATCTAAAGGAAGTGAAAAGATGTAATGGAAAGAAAACAATAAAAAAATACAATAATGTTGCTCCTTCTTCTTTTCGGCTCAACTTTTGCAGGTAATTGTAAAATTATCCAAGGTCCAAACTCTCTTTTCCTTAACCTTTTCATTCAGATTTCGATTGAATTAATAAAACCAAAATGTCTAAATCAGAACGAAATTCTTTATTTCCCTGGTTATTTTGAAAGCATAAAAAAGGCAGACCACAATTTTGAAATGCAGGGAATTTCTTTGACGAATGAATGCCACAAATTTGTAAGACGGTCTTCAAGTCATCTCTCAACTGTCATGTTTCGTGGGACACCTTGTGGCATTTTTTATTTTTCTACAACTAACATATAAATATAATATTTCTAAATTGTAATTTTTCTATTTTGATTTAAGTCTCCTATGGATTAGCCAAAAAAAAATAGTTTAAAAAAAGTGTCAGTGTCTCTAAAGAGGGTCTGAGACAAAATGATCCAAATAAAAATATATTTGGTTTCAGAGTTAAAATTAATAAATAATTGTTTTTAGGATTAACGGACTATGATATGGGTGTCATAGAAAATGAACCCCTACTTAGGAATCACTAACATTTAGTATACATCTTTGTTATATATTTTATTAACAAATTTAAGAGATTCAAATTTTTATTAAATTAAATAAAAATCATTGTTTTTCTTTAAAAAAAAGAGATTTCATTATTAGTTTACTGTTCACTCATTGTTTTTTAAATACTGTCAGAAAATTGCTTTTGTTTATTTATTTCTTAGTTAAAATTCAATATTTTATTTTATTACTATACATATATCAAACATATTCATTGTAGAGCAAAATTTCTTTGATAAAACAATATTATAAGGGAATGCTGGAAGATAGTAGCAGCATATTTTTTTGCTCCGGCCCACCGGAGCCGGAGCTAGATGAAACGGAGTAAGAATTATTCACGCAACCTCCCACCGGAGAACATTTTAAAACATGCTATTTAACATTCACGCAACCTCCCATCAGAGGATTTCTTTTAAACAACTTATCAATAGGAAAGATGGTGACTGATTTACTCTCATACCCTGAACTAACCAATTTAGTTTATTAAATTATTCAATTATTTAATCCCTATATCTGTGCAGCCTTATGGTGCAAAGCTTTAATAATATATTCTTAAATCTAGAAATATGTTCATAAATCTAGAAATATACTCTCAAATCTAGATATATATTCTCAAATCTAGATATATGTTCTCAAATCTAGAAATATACTCTCAAATCTAGATATATATTCTCAAATCTAGATATATGTTCTCAAATCTAGAAATATATATTCCTAAATCTGCAAATATATTCTTCAATCGAGAAATATATATTCTCAAATCTAGAGATATACTCTCAAAT
>NW_019397021.1:243622-269320 GCF_000591075.1 Eurytemora carolleeae | reverse complement strand
TAAGGGGGGTTAGGTTATACGGAAAAGCTTTTAAGAAGAGGTAAAATTAATGGTTTTTATTAATATTTGATAATTTTCGTAAGAAAACCATAAGTATCCATTTAGCTCAATGCATAGAAAACAAATACCGATCCTTGCAGTAATGAAAATGATGACAATAAATGCAGAAATATTCGGTTTATAAGATTTCGTGAACTGTCAAACTTCAGAAAAGATCCAATTTTACTCCTCTCTAATCGATCTGTACAGGGTACAGAGGGAGGGAAGGCAACCTCCCCCCGCATAGCTTCTGAACCTCATTCGACCTATTTGCGGCAGTGCGGGTTCCCAATGGGCTTTCGGAGCTCCCCCAAACAGTATTCCACAAATGATCTTCCGTTTATAATCGTAAATTTCTACTTAAAACGGAACTAATTCGATTATTTAAGAAATAAAAAATATTCTTCATAAAATGTTGATTCTAAATAATATCGCCGTTTGTAAATTTTCTTTCTATTTATTGAGATATTTAAATAAAGCAAAACTCTGTTATATAACCTAATGATTTTAAAACTATTGGCGCTTTATTTTACAAGCGCTACAGATTTGAAAAACATGTAGATCGACAATAATTACATTTTCTTTATTTAGAGTGTAGCCAAAATTACCCATTATTGTTATTTAATGCATGATTTTGCTTAATATAAATCTATGCTTTTGTCTGCTAATGAAATTTGTTTATGACGTAACAGATTCTTAGACCAATCAGAGCCTAGACTATAGAAAACCTAACCAATCAAACAGTAAATTAAACAATGGGGAAGGGGAGGGGGAAAGAAGGAACAGAAACGCTATATTAAACAAAATCTTCAAAGTTTTCGTTTTCCAGCCCGAACTTTGATTGTAAAAAAGAAAAAAAATATTATGAAAATGTTCAGGATACTATAGATGGACTACCGTGCTTAAATAATCAATTTAGTCCCGTTTTAAGTAGGAGTTGACGATTTAAAACGGAAGATCATTCCTGGAATACTGTTTGGGAGAAATTCGGAAGCCCTATGGGAACGAGCACTGCTGCAAATAGGTCAAATGAGGTTTAAACGCTGTGCGGGGGAGGTAGCCTTTCCTCCCTCGTGTACACTTTATTAGATAATTGGGAATCGTTATTATCAATTTTTAGATATTTATTTTTGTGTTAATAGAAGGCACTTCAAAAAATGCTTCAACTCTTGAACTTCTTCTAGAATTTTTGGCAATTTTTGAAATCATCTCTGGATTGTTCAGCAGATTGACCCATCCAACTTCTCAAAACAAAACACTAAAGCTTATAACCTATGATTTTACTTTCATATTTGACATTTTAACTTTAGTTTCCAGGATCTCATATTTTGATTTTGATTTCAACAGCAACTCTGATATTGATACCTAGAATGGTATTTAAGAGGCTTCACTAAAACCTCCAGTACTTCAAAAGTTAAATTTTCAAATTTTTTCTGTTATGAAGTTCTACAAAGTTTGATTCTGACAGAACAAATAAGCCTAAACAAAGCAAAACAAATCGTTTGATATCAAACTATTTAAAAAATCTGGTTTATATCTTCTGCCAGATCTGGAGGAAGATATAAACCTGACGTTATGATTTAATATTAGTAACGTTACTTGGCTTGCAGGGCATACAGTCAATAATTTAGGATTATAAGAAAATGTAAATCACTGAAAATTCTGTTGTTGAATACAATTAAATGTTTTTTCCACTCTAGTTTGATTGGGGAAACAAATTTCTTTTAAGAAAACTTTCTTAATCCATATTTGCAGAAGACGATTTTACCGTAAAAAATATCTAATTTTTTAGGAGTCTAATAAGAGCGTAGAAGAATATGTTAAACATCCAGTGAATTCATATAATTTACTAAAGGAATCAAACACAAACATAATAGAAAAACTATTAATCGGTTCAATTTCTTTTGGTTGGTTTTAGGGTTTCCAGCGATAAGGAAAAATCGTTTCGCGCAAAACAAAATTTTCGCGAAAATTTCGCTTCATTCTCGCATTTTGTAAACTTGCAAAAATGCAAAAATTTTCGCTTTTTTCGCAAAATTTCACTTCAATCTGTTTCGCGAAAAAATCGAAATAAAAAATGCAAAAATTTCGCGAAAAAATAATGCGAACATTTAGCGAAAACAATGCGAAAATTGAACGTATGTATTGTGGATGGACAGGCAGAAACTTAAAAAGATAGCTAATGAAATCAAATTCTCTTCATCAAACATTTATGAAAGTAAAGAAAGAGGACTTATTTAAATGACATAATAAAACTTCAAATATTGAGCAGAGAATACAGGGAGAATTCTACAAGTTCTTCTGAGCAATTAATTGTTGCAGATAATTTTCCCTTTTCACGAAAGTTTTTATCAAAATTTTTGCATTTCGCATTTTCGCTTCATTTATTTTCGCGAAAAAGATTGCGAAAGGCGACTGAAAGCGTTCGCATTTTTTCGCTAAACGTTTCGTTCGCTGGAAACCCTAGTTGGTTTACTAGAAATCATTTAATTTGGTTTGGTTTACTAGAAATCATTTGATTTGGTTAACGAGATATTATTTGGTTTGGTTTACTAGAAATTATTTGGTTTGGTTTACTAGAAATTATTTGGTTTGGTTTACTAGAAATTATTTGGTTTGGTTTACTAGAAATTATTTGGCTTGGTTTACTAGAAATTATTTGGTTTGCTTTACTAGAAATTATTTGGCTTGGTTTACTAGAAATTATTTGGTTTGGTTTACTAGAAATTATTTGGCTTGGTTTACTAGAAATTATTTGGTTTGGTTTATTAGAAAGCTGGGGCTCATATTCCTATGATGTTGAACACCTTGACGCATCTAAATACATCTGAATCTACAGCAATGAAGACGGAACTAGTAAATATAATTCAACACACTGAAGTTCTTAAAACTGTAAGTGAGAAGGATATGTATGGGGCAGCTAAAGGTAAAGAATGTTTGTCAGGTTTTTACCAAAGTTTTAAAAAGAATCTTTTTTGTTGGCAATATTTGAATTGTTTCTTCTAAAACTAAATTTTATATTTGTAGCCCTGATTTTTATAATTCATGCCTACAATCTGGATACAGAGAAGTTCAGGTGAGTTTTCATATTTAGAAAAAACATCATTTGTTATCTCTATGTATTTTTTTTCTCGCAAAGTTTAGCTAACTTTAAAAAAAAAATAATTTTAGTTAAATGAATTGTTTAAGATGACCAAAACATATTTTAGTTAATTGGTTCATAGAGATTCAACGTGCTTTGAAATATTGCATCAATTCTCAAGAAAGGGACAACTTTGAAGTGTCACAAAACCTAGGGCTTTGATTTTACCAAGCTCTATATTTGACTTATTTTTAGCTTTAGTTTTTCATATTCTCATTAATTTTTGCATTAGAGCTTGCAACCTTTAAATCACAGTAGTGGGTTTGATGTTACAATATTATTGAACCAAGTTTAATTCTTTGTACAGTGGGACCCAGAAACTCTGTATTCTTTGTAAAAAGCGTAGGCGACATGGATACATCAAGTATAAAATACAATTCACACTGTATAATATGTATACAGGGTGGGTGAAGTGGATACAACTGGTATAAGATACTATTCACACTGTATTATATGTATACAGGGTGGGTGAAGTGGATACAACTGGTATAAGATACTATTCACATTGTATAATATGTATACAGGGTGGGTGAAGTGGATACAACTGGTATAAGATACTATGCCCACGGGGCCAAACACCAAGGTATGTATTGTAATGAACACAGTACAAGGTTACCCTCTAATGAAGAGACTTCATAGACGACTGTACAGTATTTATTCGTTTTTTTTACTACACTCCTGGTCGTCGTTAAAGCCTAATCTTAGTTACATCTAGAAAGTAATTTTGTTCTTTAATGGCTGACTTGATGATTTGGTAAAGAAAGAAACAAGTTTACAGTTGAAGTAATCATGAATATAAGGAAACAGAGAGTAGGAATGCTGTCCATAAGGAAACAGTGAGTAGGAATGCTGTCCATAAGGAAACAGAGAGTAGGAATGCTGTCTATTTGTCTCTGAAGGCTCATCCTTTGTGTGTAATCTTGTAAATGTAGAAAATAGTAGATTAGCGCTTTCTGTCATGTCTCAAAACTTAATAATTTGACTGTCATAACTTTTTTCCCCATTTATCATCTAGGGTTTCCATTCGCAAAACTTCTGCGCAATTTTTGTGGAAGAAAGCGCAATTTTTTGCTTTCGGTGCGCTACATTTTTGCGTGAAAAAAGCACTTTGCGTAATCATTCGCAAACTTTATTTTGCGAAAAATTGTCCTTTTTTGCTTTTGCGTTATTCTGTTTTCCGCAATTTTGGAATTTTGCAATTTTGCGGAACAAATTCGAAGTAAAAGGTTGAATAAAGGTCTAAACTATTTAAATCTATGAGATCTCATTTTTTTTGCAAATAATTGTATTGCTTAAAAAGGAAATGATTACTTGCCTAAAACTCTATTTTTCAACCTGATGCATGATGGCAAACTGAAAATCAAGAAGTGCACACGATCTCACACAAAAGTCGAACAGTATTTTGCCAACTTCTCATTTAAAACTTAAGATAGAAACAGATGCGTAGCATTTTTAAAATGTATATGTCTTGGCCTACAAAAAAGTATCAGTGAGTTGGCGACGATACTGCAAAGTCGAAAGTGTATAAAAATTTTATGATTAAATTTTAGCGTTGTCTTTTCCTCAATTGTCAAATTTCTAATTTCTTTTTGTCCCTCAATTTGAACTAAAAATAACCATTTGAATCATGATTTATTTCGCTGTGAATTCTTAATTAGATTCTGTGCTGAAACTGTCAAATTTTGGTCGATTTGCAAAAACATTTATTGCGTAAAAATTTACGTTTTGCGAAAATCACGCAAAAAATCACGCAAAAAATTGCGCAAAACGCGAAAATCTCATTGAACTTCATGCACAAAAGTTTGCAAATAAATTATTTGCGCGAAAATTACGCAAATGTTGGGCATAAGATATGGTAATTTCGTGGTGGAAACTCTACCACCTCCCCTTTCTGTAAATCATGATCACTCCTCTTAAAATATTAATTTTCAGGTGACTCTGAGCTAATATTTCTTGATCTTGTGTTTATGGCAATGGAGTCCAAAAAACTAGGTAGCGATAGAATCCACCAACTCATTGAAAATATTTTTTTCAGAATTTTTTTTGAAATAAAACAAATAAAAGTTATCGAAAAAGTCATATGCTTTTTAACCTATGGATTATTTCCAGATATCGCGATCTTTAAAATGAAATTAAGGATTTGAGAATGGATTTTTAATCTTTCTTTTTTTAAGGTTTGATTAACACTGGATTAAAATTAATGAGAAGTGCATTTAAAGCACTAGAGAATTCTACTGAACCACTAACTCTATCTCCGGATAGACAAGCTGATGTTGAGAAAACGAAACGAGATCTGATTCAACTCAACAACAACTTTATCACGAATAAGAAAACCTTTATCAATGATTTAATTGTTGTGAACCAGGTAGAAACAAAATAACTCAAGTAATAGTTTGGAGATTGTCTCTTTACTTTGTCTGATCTTTAGTGACTTGTTGAAAATGGAACAGGAGATTAAAGGGACTGTCAACGTATTTTGAAGAAACCCTTCGTTTTAAAATTTAAATCATTTTTTTCAGAATAACGTTCACAGGGCCGGTTTCAATGCAAATTGTTCATATAACTTTAAAAAAGGAATCACTTAAAACTACACAGCCAGTCCCTTTAACACATTTTATTTAGTATCTTGTCAACGAGAGTCTTGAGAAGAAGAAAACCCAACCTAAGTTTGTAAAGTCAGGAGCTGTTAAAAAGATAGACCCCAGAATGGCGACAGCCTTCGGTGGAGACTTCTTTCAGATGGAAGCATTGTTCCAGGTACAGGGTGTCCCATTGTTCCAGGTGTTCCAGGTACAAGGTGTCCCATTGTTCCAGGTACATAGTGTCCCATTGTTCCAGGTACAGGGTGTCCCATTGTTCCAGGTACAGGGTGTTCCATTGTTCCAGATACAGGGTGTCCCATTGTTCCAGGTACAAGGTGTCCCATTGTTCCAGGTACATGGTGTCCCATTGTTCCAGGTACAGGGTGTCCCATTGTTCCAGGTACAGGGTGTCCCATTGTTCCAGGTACAGGGTGTCCCATTGTTCCAGATACAGGGTGTCCCATTGTNTACCTAACTATTTACAGAATGGTATGTAGTATGTACGATACCTAACTATTTACAGAATGGTATGTAGTATGTACGATACCTAACTATTTACAGAATGGTATGTAGTATGTACGATACCTAACTATTTACAGAATGGTATGTAGTATGTACGATACCTAACTATTTACAGAATGGTATGTAGTATGTACGATACCTAACTATTTACAGAATGGTATGTAGTATGTACGATACCTAACTATTTACAGAATGGTATGTAGTATGTACGATACCTAACTATTTACAGAATGGTATGTAGTATGTACGATACCTAACTATTTACAGAATGGTATGTAGTATGTACGATACCTAACTATTTACAGAATGGTATGTAGTATGTACGATACCTAACTATTTACAGAATGGTATGTAGTATGTACGATACCTAACTATTTACAGAATGGTATGTAGTATGTACGATACCTAACTATTTACAGAATGGTATGTAGTATGTACGATACCTAACTATTTACAGAATGGTATGTAGTATGTACGATACCTAACTATTTACAGAATGGTATGTAGTATGTACGATACCTAACTATTTACAGAATGGTATGTAGTATGTACGATACCTAACTATTTACAGAATGGTATGTAGTATGTACGATACCTAACTATTTACAGAATGGTATGTAGTATGTACGATACCTAACTATTTACAGAATGGTATGTAGTATGTACGATACCTAACTATTTACAGAATGGTATGTAGTATGTACGATACCTAACTATTTACAGAATGGTATGTAGTATGTACGATACCTAACTATTTACAGAATGGTATGTAGTATGTACGATACCTAACTATTTACAGAATGGTATGTAGTATGTACGATACCTAACTATTTACAGAATGGTATGTAGTATGTACGATACCTAACTATTTACAGAATGGTATGTAGTATGTACGATACCTAACTATTTACAGAATGGTATGTAGTATGTACGATACCTAACTATTTACAGAATGGTATGTAGTATGTACGATACCTAACTATTTACAGAATGGTATGTAGTATGTACGATACCTAACTATTTACAGAATGGTATGTAGTATGTACGATACCTAACTATTTACAGAATGGTATGTAGTATGTACGATACCTAACTATTTACAGAATGGTATGTAGTATGTAGGATACCTAACTATTTACAGAATGGTATGTAGTATGTACGATACCTAACTGTATCCTATAAACAATTAAAAATCTATCTCTCTCTTAAAATTCTTACAATTTTCTTCTATTTCTCAGTCCACAGGTCGCTTTAAAAACTAGAATTTTAAATAATCAATTTTAAGCTCTAAAAACAAGGACTTAAAATGAAATTCTCGAAAATAATTATTTCTATTGTTAGGGTTGCAGGAATGAATTTAACCTACTTCCGAAATTTGAAGTCCCTAATTGGCCGCTTGTCAGCAAATGTCGTCTTCTGCATCATGACGATCCATATTTGAAACTTGGACCATTCAAGATGGAGGTAAAGTTTTTATTTATCATAGCGTGGAAACCCAGCTTTGTCTTGAAATCTTGAAATGCAATTCGAACAGTAACGGTCTGATCTGATATACAAACAACAAACAACTTTGCCTGGAAACCAACTGTTATCTATAAAAGTCAATCAACAGAATTCATAATTTCAAACCAAATTAAGGTCATTTACATTGTGCAACAGACTTCAAATTTTCGTGTAGGCCCATGGAAAAAATTACCAAAATAAAATTTGTACTGTGGCCGAGTTCAGTGTAGATAGATAGATAGAATCATATCTATAAGCGGACCGTGGTCAAGGGGTTGGAGCAAGAAGTATGGAATAGAAGGGAGATACAACTGACGCGGCCCGCCCTACCATATGATTATACATGCTTTGCAAACGGTACTACATTTGTATAAGAAATATTTAGAATAGGTTATTGTATACGCGGTAATTGTACATCAGACAAATATTTCTTATTCAAATGAAGTACCGTCTGCAAAGCATGTATATCTCCCTTCTATTTCATACTCCTTGGGTTGGAGTTATGATCAAACAGAGACATCCTAACAGAGATTACTACTTTTAAAATACATAGATTCAACTCTACATAAAAATACATTGTAAATAATTACATGTAGGTCGCCAGTGAAACTCCTTTTATAATGGTGATTCATGAAATACTTACTGACGAGGATACAGAGTATTTTGTAAACTGGGCAACTCCTAAACTATCAAGATCAAGAAATCTTGATTTTCAAAAGTATGGAAAAACAGATAAAGAGAAGAAGGTGATTGTGCAGTTTAAATAATAATAATTATCGGTAATTCTCAGGACTCTACTCACTCCCCTCCCCCCTATATAATTTTAGCCTAAATACTTCATAGTTTTAAATATGTTTAACGTGCATAATTATTCATAACTTTTTTCTTAATAAAATAAAACTGCCAAAAAGAGGTCCATCTTTCTCACAAAGGAAAGAGTTGAATATATGTTTAGGAGTATTAATTTCTGTGTTATCATTTTCTTTATTATCAAAAATAGAAATGTTGAATGAAGAATTTCAGATCATCTTTGTAATTTTGTTTTATACACTGTAGGAAAGCTGTAACTCGTAGAATGCTACCTTTTATAAAGTTCATATTAAGTTTATTTATGTTTTGATTAAATACCACGTCAAACTATAGTAAATTACACGTACACCCTCAACTTAGCTTCTCGTGCGTAACTGCAGTTATCTGCTCTCCACTGACCGAAGTTATAGTATGCGTATGGTAGAGAGTGCGTATAAGAATAAAGCGTAACATGTGTTCAATAATAACTTCTCTTATATGAAAGAGCTATTTCATGTTTGAGAATAAATTTTTTTCTTTCTAATTTCTAATATGTTACCCAAGATAAATTGGTTACCAAGATATTACAGGATAAATTTGCTTTCCTCATTATACTTGTTTGCAGTACTACGAATATGCTTGCACAACAAGTAAAATATAGATTTTTAAACAAAATACATTTGTATTGCAGACATATCGTACAGCCCTTAAGCAATAACATAAAATATAAAAATAATTTTAAATTAGGTTTTACAATTCTAATTCTTAACAAAGACGATCTGGAAATTGTAACTCAATTCCCGTGTTTATTGGGACACTCTGTACAGTAAGGTTTACCCACAAGCAAACGATGAAACTTCAATAACAAATCAAATAAAGTCAGAATTTCAGTGTTGTGAATTTTAGGATAAAGCAATGATTTCCATGCTTATGCAGACTTACTCACTTTAAATATCGGAAATTGGGAATCCAAGAATCCAGCTGGGCATACCCCTGTTTTTGCATTTTTATTATAATTAAAAACGGCAAACTTCAAACTGAATAAACTTCCTCAATTTTTAGTTCTACAAACCTCCAAAATTGAAAATGTCCAAAAATTTAAAAATCGGATTATCATAAGAGCTCTAATAGCCCTGAATTCCACATTTCAACAGTTGAACAAAAACTTTTTTCTTGGGATATTTAGAGTGTATACTATATAAACATAGAATGCTGTATAATGAATAATATAGAATGTTTACAAAGAAAATCTATTTTAGTTCCGTGTTGTTGCTAAATCAGTTCAGGCCTGGATGCCTGAGATAAGCTATCATCAACCTGATAATCAATATAATCCTAATAATTTTACAGTAAATCATCCCAGGTAAATATCTACATTTCTTTATACTTTGCTCTGCTGTTTGTTTGTATGTTTATTGTTTATATCCAATAAATGTAAAAACGGTTGTACCGATCGGGCCCAACATTTTTGAGGCAACTCAATGACCCCAGAGAAGGTTTATGAATGCTCGGAATTTCCAAAAATTGTCTTTCAAAAAATTCGATTAAGTTTTAAAATCCACGAAAAAATATGATGAAATCCACGAATTTTTTTGTTTGTTATTGTTTTACATTTTACGAAGAGAACATGCCAGAATTCAAAGTTGAAAAATAAGAATGGCCCGAAACGCAGTACTTTATAAAGAGACTGATAATGTACATAATTGGTTTTCGGATTGTTTATAGTTTGGCTAGGAAAATAGTAGTCTAGATTAAAAAACTGGAAAATTTTGTTAGGTGTTGGAATATTTTATAAATTTATATTTCATAGATAACGAATGTAAAAGGGTGGGGCTGGGTGCACGGGCCCCCCTACGTGTCATTATATTTCGTAATACATCCTATGAAAATATAGATATTTTTAAGGAAACGTTTCCCTCTCTATTTTTCACCATTGAAGCTTACACCACAGTATTAAGAGGGAGTGTCTGATGAGTCCAATTAAGAAATTTACATAAATAATTTATTAACACTTTGGATGGAACCGTTCTCGACTATAAGAACACCAAGAACGGAAATGAACGGAACGTGGATGGAACGATTGGAAAAAGAACGAACGAGATCGGAACGATTTAGTTGGAGGCCTTCGTTCTAGAACCGAACGGAACGATTTCAAAAAATTCGGAACGTGCCCAGCCCTAGACTTCAAACACTTTTTTATTGTTGTGAACATTCCCACTTGGAAAAATTGCACATTCTGATTTAGCTATTTGGGAATCTTTCACGTGAGAAAAGTCAAAGTACCGAGCATAGAAAATCAGAACTTATGCAATCTAGCATATTTCTTGCTGCATCGACTCAATATTACCTATAATACGTAATTTGAATTGACCATCCATTTTAAACTAGTTTTTTACAACAATTCTTATAGATATTTGTTATTTGTTACTTAGTAACGGGGTTTACTTTCGAAAGTTACATTTTTGGCATTTTCTAAAATCAGAGACTTAGAGCTAGCTTCCCAGTAATGGATTTAGAGTGGGGGAGGAAATTATCCCCCCCCCCCCTCCTTGAGCAATCTGGTTTAGAAGAAACCAAGCGCAGAATTAAGAAATAGTGTTAACTAATCTTCATGTTTTAGGGTTCATAAGGTCTCAGCTAGGATGGAACTTGCTTTTAATCTTAACCTTACAAACCAATGGAGTTCTAATGTGTAAGAAGCATTTTTTATTTCTGACTTTATACACAGAATTATTAACGTAGATGTATAGGACCAAAGGATTAAAAGTGCCAGAAAGAATGGGACTGAAAAGACAAGACAAAACTTCAAATAATAACAGTGTGAAGCTTGATTTTTAGTTTCTGCATTCAATTGAGTATTTTGATGGTTTATTTAATAGTTCAGCGCGGAAATAAGCCAGTTTTAGCCTACAAGGAAACCAGAAATACAAGGAACCAGAAATACAAGGAACCAGAAATACACGAAACCAGAAATACAAGGAACCAGAAATACAAGGAACCAGAATTATATGAGGAACCAGAAATACAAGGAACCTGACAAAACAAATTCAGTAGAATTGTCTCTGAAGTCTTCTGTTTTGTGGGCAACCTTGTACAGTACACTGAGATCTAGACAACTCTGAAACAATTATTTGACAGCCTCGACTTTAAAGTGTCGCAACGCTTTAACCTTTGGTTCTACCTCACCAACTCACAAGTACTTTTTTGTAGCCCTAGACATGTTCATTTCAAGTATGCACCGCGCTTTTTTCTAGCTTAAGTATAAAAATAGAAATTGAGACTGCTTGGTTTTTGCTTTAAAGTGTGGACATCTTGGTTTACAGTGTGTAGTTTACCTTCAACATTTGGAAATTAATTTTTAATGATTAGATCGCTAAATCACATTTTAATGATTAGATCGCCAAATCACATTTTAATGATTAGATCGCTAAATTACATTTTAATGATTAGATCGCCAAATCACATTTTAATGATTAGATCGCCAAATCACACTTAAATAATTTGATCGTCCAATCACATTTTAATGATTAGATCGCCAAATCACATTTTAATGATCAGACCGCCAAATCACATTTTAATGATCAGACCGCCAAATCACATTTTAATGATAAGATCGCCAAATCACATTTTAATGATATAGATCGCCAAATCAAATTTAAATAATTAGATCGCCCAATCACATTTTAATGATTAGATCGCCAAATCACATTTTAATGATTAGATCGCTAAATCACATTTTAATGATTAGATCGCGAAATCACATTTTAATGATTAGATCGCTAAATCACATTTTAATGATTAGATCGCCAAATCACATTTTAATGATTACATCGCCAAATCACATTTTAATGATTATAGATCGCCAAATCTCATTTTGATGATTAGATCGCCAAATCACATGGCAAATTAAAAAAAGGAAACCGTTTTTTAGCCAACTGAATTAAACCTGCCCAGGCAAAACAGGACTTTTTTTCGAGAACTTAATACGTTGACATTTTGTAAAAAATTCAAAAAATTAAAAACTAGACAACGGTTAAAAAAACCTTCGTGTTTTGAATGGGTTACGTATGATTAAAAACAAAAGTTACAAGATAAAAAAATTAACAATTATTTTTGTCAGATATCAAGTGACTAACTACGGGTTAGGCGGACTATGTGAAGCTCATTTTGACTCTCAGGCCTTCTTCGAGGGTATAAACGTGGAGAAAGAAGGTTCAGTGAACCGGGGTGATTACATTGCCACCATCATGGCCTGGTTAACTTCTACCCCTGCAGGAGGAGGAACAAGCTTCTTCAGCTCATTCTCATCAGTTACTGTCAATCCAACGAAAGGAAGTGCGGCATTCTGGTGGGACATTACTCATCAGAACTATCGCGACCGAGGTAAGAAACGGAACTAAGGGTTTTCTGTACTAAAGGGTTTCTAATTAAAAGGTACCCTCCGTTCAAAAAAGTTTTATGACTGATTCACGAAGGTACCCTATTCTTTCATTTCTATCTGAAAAAAAGGATCATCGAAAAAGTGACTTGTAATTAGACAAAGTTAGATAGGGTCGAATTTGAATTGGGGTGATGAGATGACGGTTAGTGTCCTCTAGATGGGTTTCTATAGCATAAAGAGAAAAACTCTGCTCTGTGAATTAAGCTAATATTTCCATTTCAAAATGTTCCATGCAAAGTATTAGAGTATTAGGGGTTAAGCAATGGAAATCTTAAAACACGGAGTTTAAAAGCTTTAAGACATTTTTTTATTTGAATTATATTAACTTAAATATATTTATAATCTAAACCATATCACAAGGGAGTTCTCCATAACTTAAATATATTCATGATATAAACCATATCACAAGGGGGTTCTCCATAACTTAAATATATTTATGATATAAACCATATCACAAGGGGGTTCTACATAACTTAAATATATTTATGATATAAACCATTTCACAAGGGGGTTCTACATAACTTAAATATATTTATGATATAAACCATATCACAAGGGGGTTCTACAAAGTATAAAAAATTCTTCACTTTTCACCTTTATAGTTTTAAAGAAATTATAGAATTGAAGTCTAATTTGGATTATTAACGTATGTATCATATATATGCATCTCTATCTCAATTCTATTTGGGCAAAACCCATATCCCATCTATATTAGACAAAATAAAACAATCTAGATAGTTTTAAAATAAATAAAATCAGTCAGCCCTGATTCCTGAACATACCTACACAATATTAAATGGAGTGTTCGCGAAAAATTAAATTCGGGATTATCCTACACCCCTTTCATTTTCGCGAACACTCCCTTGAAGTGTATGTTTTTTCCTTCAGGAACTAAACATGGCGGATGTCCGGTAGCTGTTGGATCTAAATGGATTCTGAATAAATGGGTTTATAGTTTCAACCAATGGAATAGGATACCTTGCAGGTCAACATTTGAAAGTTTAAAGGGACTGTAAGTGTAAATTCCAAGTGACCCTTCATGCAAAGACGACATTGCCAGATTCACAACGGTACCCTTGAAACATTTAACTGTTTAATGTGTAGAGAGAGATATATTTTTAAATACAGGGTGTCCCACGAAACATGACAGTATGCAAGACGACTTGAATATCGTCTTGATTTTTGATATAATTTGCTGCATTTATTTGTCAACCTAATTTTAGAAGTAAATTTCTAGAGATAATAATCACAAAATTCCCCAAGTGAACAATTTCGTTCAGATTTCGACAATTTTGCTTTTATTTAAAAAAATTTAAATCTGAACCAAACTATTTATATCTCCGGTAATATTGAAAGCACAAAAAACGCAGACCACTTTTTGGAAATGCCAGGGCTAGGAGAATTGTGTTATAATTGTTTCTAGAATCGTACATGTTAAAGTAGATAGAAGACTAAATGTCACAAATAAATTCAAATATCAAAGACGACTTTCAAGTCGTCTTGCTATTGTCATGTTTGTGGGACACCCTATATATCGAAAACCGCTTAAATTCCTTCAAAACGCGACTGTACACTGTGTACAGTCTGAACTCAAACAGCTGATCAGTTACTTGCCTAACTAGAAAGTAGATGGACTGTTTTACGTTAACAGAGTTTACAAACATTTAAAAGTAAATTTTTAATATCGGCACCGTTTAGAAACTCACATTAAATGATATTTATTAAATGTATTAACTGTCCTGGATCAGTCCAAGGTTTAAAGGTTTAAAGATTTAAAGGTGTGAAGGTTTAAAGGGTACAGTTGTGAATCGGGGATGCTAATTTTTAAATGGAAGGCCACTTGAAATTACGCGTACAGTCCCTTTAAGCATTTAAAAATTAATTTATAAAACCTTCAAAACATATCAGGAGGTCCTCAGGCAGCATATTTAAACATTAAAATAAACCTCCATAAAGGGACTGTCAACGTAATTTCAAGTGACCTTATACATGCTCGAATAACAGTGGTAACTTTGTCCGAACAAATATGAAATCTCCTTTAAAGTAACTTTCAAAATTATGCAGAAGATACAAAGGAAAAATCTTTCTAATTGTTACCCAGATAATGATTGAAAAAGTACGGTTTTGAATCATATGCATGAATGAAGGGTCAGATAAAATAACGTTGACAGTCTCTTTAAATAGATTAGCTCATAATTCCAAAATTCCAAATGGACGGAATCTGAATTTTAAATGTTTTAGCGTCAAAGAGGAGAATCTTTAACAATGCCATGATAAGAAACAGGAAAATAATCTGGCACAAACTAATCTTAAATAAAAACCAATTATTTTGCAAAATATTGGATTCTAATAATTTGTCCTAAATGGATTGGATTCAATTGTCACGTGACACAATAACACCTTTTTTATTGACAGGGTATGTTCACCAATCAGAAAATAATTTTTTTAATATTAAACATAACTAATTTAACATTAAAATTATTCATGGCCAAAAAAATTGTTTTTTTTTGTCTCCGTAAATTCTAAAAATATTTTCCATGCAGCTAATAAAAGTAATATAGATTTTTAAACCATTAAATATTCTGAATATTTTTTAAAAAGCAGAAAATATTTATGGAATGTTTAAGAAAACCGCGGGTTTTCTGGCAAAACTTAAAGGCTAATTTAAAGAAAGTTTTGGAACGTTGATGGGTCATCTTTAAACCGGAAGATTAAAAAAATTGGGATATCAGTATTTTTAAATATTTGAACAATCCCTTTAAAGTTTTATATTTTAGGCTTGAAAAGAAAAACGAAGATCAAAGCTTGTACAGTGACAATATTGGACCCTTCTCACAAAACAGAATGTTTTAGACTCTCCAGTCCTCTCCCTCGAGACCTCTCCCTCCAGACCTCTCCCTCTAGACCTCTCCCTCCAGACCTCTCCCTCTAGACCTCTCCGTCCAGACCTCTCCCTCTAGACCTCTCCCTCCAGACCTCTCCCTCCAGACCTCTCCCTCCAGACCTCTCCCTCCAGACCTCTCCCTTCAGACCTCTCCCTCCAGACCTCTCCCTCTAGACCTCTCCCTCCAGACCTCTCCCTCCAGACCTCTCCCTCCAGACCTCTCCCTTCAGACCTCTCCCTCCAGACCTCTCCCTCTAGACCTCTCCCTCCNCCCCCACCTTAATACGCCTCCGATCTTGATCCAATTTAACGTATATTTAATATATTATATATGTATTAAGTCAAACTAAAGTAAATTTCTTGAACCAAAACTTCCATTTTTCAAGAGCTTTTAAGAAGAACAAAAAGAATTGAGTTTTTGCGACAAAGTCAAATTTCTGATCCCATATATGTCGCAACCAGATGGTGTAATCCTTTGATATTTCAAGATTTATTTCGTTTGACAGAATTCTTAGTTTGAAATATCTAAGGTCTATGACATTCGGTTGCAAAGATATAGGGATTAGAAAAAAGAGTTTGTGGCAAAGGCTCAATTCCTTTATAAAATTTCTAAAATGAAACCGGTCAGATAGACTCGTATCATACTTTATTATCCAGATTTTTACCATTTTTCTATAATGTCGAATATTTATAATTTAACATCAATCTAGTTTTTGCAAATTCAAACTTTAAAACAGATTTCAAATAATTAAATTTATTATCAAATATTGAAAATTGCACAGAGCAGTGGGATAATTTTACTATTTTACAGAATACACAGTTTGTAAAATATTTAATATTTATGTAATAAACGTATAAAAATCATCTTTAACTCATTAATACACCAAAATTATTTCATCATAATTAATATTTTAATAATTAAGGGACACTCTGTACNGGGCTCAACGCCATATTTTCTACTTTTCCGGGGGATTACAGCGAGATTGGATACAAGGATATCGGATAACCAAGATTGGATACAGGGAGATTGGATATAGAGAGATTGGACACAGAGAGATTGGATACAAGGAGTTTAGATACAGAGATGTTGGATACAGAGAGATAGGATACAGAGAGATTGGATACAGAGAGAGATTGAATAAAAGAAGATTGGAAACAAGAAGATTGGATACAAAGAGATTTGATACAAGAGGATTGGATACTAGGAGATTGGATACAAGGAGATTGGATACACGGAGATCGGATACAAACAGATTGAATATAACTAAGTTGAATACAATGAGATTGAATACAGGGAGATTGGATACAAGGAGATTGAATACAATGAGATTGGATACAAGGATATTGGATGCAAAGAAATTGGATACAAGAAGATTGGATACAAGAAGATTGGATACAAGGAGATTGAGTAAAGAGAGATTGGATAAAAGGAGATTGAATAAACGAAGATTAGATACAAGAAGATTGGATACAGAGAGATAGAATACAGAAAGATACAGTGTAGGATACAGAGAGGTTGGATACAAGGAAGTGAAGTAAGACATCTAAAAAAAGGAAACTGGTAATGGATAAATAGTTTTATTGCTCTCAAATGAATTCTTAAAATAAATTAATTTTGATTCTACTTAAGGTTACATGCCAAGGAGAAGAAAAAATAATTCAACATTAGTTTAAATGCTTTTTTGTTCAATATTTTGGAAAAAAAACTTTTAGAAATTTCTATTTTGGTAACTATCTTTTTGCCTGTAAAATGCCCTTCGGGAAGTGTGCATTGTTTTTACCAGTGAGATTGCTATTAATTGTTTTTATATTAATTGTTTTCCCGTTCTTTTTGGTGGTTACTTTAGTATTCTCTGTAATTTGATGTGTACTGCTGCTTATAAAGTGTGCTGTTACTAATGAAGTGTACTTCTTGGTGAAGGTTTCAGTACACATAATGGTTTCATATATTTAACAATATTTGACATAAAGATCTAAAAGCACGGACCTAGGGGGGTGAAAGGATCGATAAATTTGAGAAATATGAAATATCCCGAAATGTGCACATCAAGTTTTACCATTTCTGAATAATCTTATGGAATTAAAAAATATTCAAAAACATTTGAACCCTCGATTGACTGTATTTACAAATGTTTTATCAGGCTCAATTCTTGCTTGTAGGTTAACTTGAACATGTTTCTTATAATATCAATTGATCACAACATTATTTTATAAAACTAGCCAAAAATAATATCACTAGCAAATACTGAAAACTAAGAGTAAAAAGCAAAATGAGTATTTTTAACTTTCACAGAAATTGCGCATTTTATGCTTTCTCCAATAATTCAGTCTGGTAACAGCTGACGAAGCAGCTGTTGCATCAGCTGACAGGTACACTGTGGAACACAGTTCATAGTGCACCTGAGCATTGAGATCACTCTGCTAGAAGACCAAATATATTCTTCCAGGACATGGACTCCTCGGGTTATTGGTTTGGAGGTTCAGGAGAAGTATCTGGTTCATCTCCTCCTTCAACTTTAGTTTTATTCTCCTTCTTCCATTTCATCCGTCTATAATACAAACTATTAAACCAGAAAATATTTTAAATTCTATATTTAGTACTTTTTATTCTATATTCTCTATTCTGTTTTCTGTGTTCTGTAATCTGTATTTTGTATTCTGTAATCTGTATTTTGTATTCTGTATTCTGTATTCTGTATTCTGTATTCTGTATTCTGTAATCTGTATTCTGTATTCTGTATTCTGTATTTTGTATTCTGTATTCTGTATTCTGTATTCTGTATTCTGTATACTGTTTTCTGTATTCTGCATTCTGTATTCTGTATTTTGTATTCTGTATTCTGTATTCTGTATTCTGTATTCTGTATTCTGTATCCTGCATTCTGTTTTCTGTATTCTGTATTCTGTATTTTGTGCTCTGTATTCTGTATTCTGACCTGTTCTGAAACCAGATTTTAATTTGTCTCTCAGTAAGACAAAGAGCATGTGCTATTTCTATTCTTCTCCTTCGGGTTAGGTATCTAGAAATAGATTAAAGTTTATTCTAGAAATAGGTTCAAGTGAATTCTAGAAATAGATTGAAGTTTATTCTAGAAATAGGTTCATGTTGATTCTAGAAATAGGTTCAAGTGAATTATAAGGTCTGTCTAAAAAAAAATTGCGGTAAAATTGTAAAGTGGATTCCCTCCAAACAACTAAATTTGGGTTTGGTTAAGTAACATTTCCTTAACATTCCCGCTCATTACATTTAATAAATACAAATATTTTATAAATTCATCCAAGCATTTTCAACGTTTTTTAAAATTCGTATAAATAGGATTATATTTCTAAGTGCTGCTCAATGAGTACAAATTACCTGTTGAAATGAAATTCCTTCTCCAACTCTAATGTTTGATATCTTGTATAAGTTTGGCGTCCACGTTTTCTTTCTGAGCAAAAATATAGTTTATTCCCAGATAGTTCTACAATTGATACAAGTATAGCAAACTGATACCCGGCCATAGGATCGTCATTTTAATATTATTAGTTAAAACAAACAAACTTGCACTGAACCAAAACCTTTTGATAAAGCTAAGGTTTTATAAATAATTTTAAAATCTAAGATATTTTTTCTTGATAACCCTGTTTATGACCAGATTTATTATTAAACTGGAAATATTTGTATTTTGTATTTTTCAATTTGGAGATGATGCAGAAATATTTTTTTTGGTTGTTTGTGTGGACAAAGTTCTCACCGAACTGTGACCGCATCCAGGGGTAAAGAGGTGATGGAACTGGAGCTGATTGACCACCTTGACCACCTGGGGGAATAGGAGAAGGTTGTCCATGTCCTGCTAGAGAATAGGAGTTGGCAAGGTGTTGTGATGGAACATTATTATTCCAGGCTCCAGGTGGTTGAGTACAGGGGTAGGCGGGGTACTGGCCAGGATGAGGACCTGTCCCTACCTCCATCTAAACATTTAGAAAAATAGATGTTTTACAAGGATATGTCTTGAGACCCTATTTATTTCTTTATTAGGTTTTTTCTTTAGATAGGAACAAGATTATTTAAACAGTTTTTATTTAAAAAGGTGTATGAAGGTTAATTTTGCTGTTTATGTCTTTGAAATAGAGTATTTTTTGTCAAGGCAGTTAAAAGACTTATTGAAAGAAAAGGTTTTATCGTAATATTTAGGAAAACATATTACCTTAGTTTCTGGAGGGCTAGGTGGACCTTGTAATTTGCAACTGTACATGTTCCCCTGGGCGTACTGCGTAGCCTGGGTCGGGCTGTCTGCTCTAGTCTGACTGACCGGCTCATGCCAGCTTCCTGCGCTACCACTGGGGTCAGAGCTTACTCCAGAGACGCCATGCAGGTAGTAACCGTTTCTACATTGGTCAACATGGTTAAAATTTTGCCATGTTGAATTTAAAGATTATTTTTTAGGCTTCCCAACATCCTTTTAAATTTAAGTTAAGTTTACAGAATTTTGGTTAAAAACGAGAAATAATAGGACCATCCTCAATTTTAATTTTATGAAGGTGTGAGACAAAATACATGAATTTGTTTTGATTTTACCAAAAATGTCATTAGAAAAATTTCTTACGATAACTATTTTCAAGACCTTAAATAAACAAGAAAATTAAACCTGGAATCATAGTAGGGGTATCTCTGGGTGGGACTTCCCTGTGGAACCTTAAACAATAATAATAATGATAATGATAATAATAATAATGATATAATAAAAAAAAACATTGTACCTGGTGATGATATCCTGCCCAGCTATGCTGCCGGGCATCTTCACATCCTCCTGTTCCATAGTAGTGACCGGCAGGGTAGCCGCTACCTTCATATCCCATACCCATACCCTGTACTCCTGTAAATATACAGTTTAGTTTTATAATATATTTTCGACTATTTTGAATCTTTGTAATTTAAGATTTAAAATTGCAAAACAAATTAAAAATAATTTCTCAGTTTTTATATATATTTGTATATACTGTAGCTGTACCTGTACCCTTGGTAAACTGTAGCTGTACCTGTACCCCCGGTATATTGTACCTGTACCCTCAGTATACTGTGCCTGTACCTGTACCCCATGGTATACTGTAACTGTACCTGTACCCCTGGTATACTGTAGCTGTACCTGTACCCCTGGTATACTGTACATGTACCTGTACCCTCAGTATACTGTACCTATACCCCCTGTATACTGTACATGTACCTGTACCCCCTGTATACTGTACCTGTACCTGTACTCCCTGCATACTGTACCTGTAACCCCTGTATACTGTACATGTACCTGTACCCCCTGTATACTGTACCTGTACCTGTACCCCCTGTATACTGTACATGTACCCCTTGTATACTGTACATGTACCTGTACCCCCTGTATACAGTACATTTACCTGTACCCCCTGCATACTGTACATGTACCTGTACCCCCTGTATACTGTACATGTACCTGTACCCCCGTCATGTGGAAGATGAGTATCCCCGGAGTACGGGAGAGGTTCTGTTTTCAACTCCACGGTCGACAAATTCCCGGACAGAATTTTGGAAATTTTTGGTCCTGGACACACGCCCAGGACACTTGTAGAAGAACTAGAGGACTAGATAGCAGTGTCTAGGACACCAGAAGAGGACTAGATCTTCCTCCTCAGGACTAAACCAGGACTGGAACAAGGACTGGATCTGGCTACACCTTCAACACTGTCATTTGCCTAAACATGAAGATTGTTAGAAAAGGGAAATTTTTGATAAATATAATCTAGAATTATTCTAAGGTAGAAAGATATTATGAAGTTTAAAATCTAAAAATATTAATGCAGAATTTATAAATACTGCTGCAATAGATTTATAGATATCTTTTTTAAGTAAACAAATCGATACGAAAGGAACTTTTCAAAAGATTATTTTATGATTCCAGAGAATTATATTTAGTAGCATTTTAAAAAATAATAATTTACGTGACTTATTCCGAGCAATTTACCCAATTTTCCAATCTTGAAATTAAGCTATCCCATTGTTTATAACAGTGAGATCATATAGTTGTGGCATAGGAAGACGACTGTTAGACTCAAGCAATGATTTGAAATAATCCAATGAACATACAGGGTGTCCCACATCATATTAGATCGTCAATCGGTCTAAATTGCGATTTTCGGGACTCATTTGAAAATTTAAGAAGAATGAATTATTTTAAAAAAATTGAATAAGGCTAATAAAAAAATTTTCTTGTGGAAAATACTAAGTATTTCGAGTATTTTGGGTTTATTTCGGCGTTAAAACTTGGAGATAATCTAATATGATATGGGACGCTCTGTATGAAACATAGCAATTGTACAGTGAATACAGACAGACATATTTCAATCAATGGTAAAACTATTTCTACATTATTAGTCTATTTGTTTTTCTTCTCTATTTAGTTAGATTTAATCATTTTTTTAGAATTGATAAAATTGACTTGGAAACCTAGAATTGTTTAAGAACCTGGAAAAAAGCGCAAATAACGGTTTTCTGGACATGGTTCAGTTTTAGGATGTTTTACTAGGTTTATATGGTTTAAAAGGGTAAAGATGCCTATAGTCTAGGGATCTATAAAGAGCTGTAAAACCCTTTATACTCTCACTTTCGGTTCAAGGGTCAAAATATGTTTTTTTTTGGAGAGAGGGGGGATGTTTTGCCCGTTTCCGTTGTATACAAGTTGGGATCTACGCAATGTTATGCATTAAATTTGAATTTAATTGCATATTTTTGGTCCTAAAAGTGTTAAGACCCCCCCCCTTCTTCATCCTTTCCTTTTATCTTTGGGGTGAGTGTAGTGCAGTTTATTGCAGTTTATATTGGGTGCAATCAAGGTATAAACCTGGAGACACATACTTGACCCAATATACGTGAACCCATGTATATTTTTCAATACTCAGTTATTTTCTACCCTTCTTCTTACACACATTCAATAATAAAGTGAATTGAACTAGATTTACTTTATTTGGGTGATCTGATCGTGATCATGTATAAGATAAAGCATGTGATAATAATATTCTATGTTGAATCTAAGAACGGTGTCTAATCTAAAAATAAAGTTCGCAGGGTAAGTTTGATGTAGATAACACATTTAGCTGAATTCAATTGACAAAAAAAAACAGAAACCAAAGTCTAAAGTGTATAAGGCCAAAGTTTATTCATTTATTCTACACACTGCATGATATTGATAATATAAAGCTTTAACACCATATCATAGAATCAAGGGTACATTATTTTTATTCAATTATGGTTTTTGTTTTTGGGCAAAATAAATATTGAATTATTTATTTACTTATTTTGTTTATCATTTTATTTTAATTATTAATCTTGATCTCGCGAAACAATAAAAAGATATTATTTATAGGAATGTTTCATTGATTCAATTAATAGTACCCATGGTCATTTTTCTCTTTGAAAGTAATCTCTGTTTCACCCTTTGTAAAAACTTAAAAATAATTCTTTTGACAGTTTTTATTGTGAATTTTCTCCACTAGGTGTCTCTCTCGGCTCTCTTTTTTAGATCCAAATCCCCCCCTTGTAAGTGCTGCCACCATGCTATGAAATTTTCAGCGAAAATATGCACTTTTGCAAACCCCGAGGCACAGCTATGCATATTGCAAAAAACAAAAGTGTAGATGCAAGTTCCCAATTTTTGGATAAATTTTTCAAATTTTAACGTAATAATATAACAATATCTTAAAACAAACGAATTGTTTTAATTCTGTTAAATATATAATAAAATTCAAAAATTATTTTTTTATTCGGTTGAACAGAAGAATGATTAAGAAGTTTGTGGAAAATGTTTGAAAAAGTTTAAAATTGTCTAGTTTTCCTTCTACATTGTGTATCCTGGATATAATAAATTAGTTTTGAAAAGTTTAGTTAGGAAAACCAATCTAAATTCTAGTGTTCAAGCTCCCTCCCCCTGCTCCCCCCCTCTCATCCTCCCCTTCTACTGAAAAGTAATTATTTAATTATAGACCGAAATGCGTATGAATTAAACTCGAAGAAACATATCGTGTTCTGATTAGTCTAGGGTGGAGGAGTGACATCAAAGTTTTATTTGTGAATTCTATTATTATTATTATCTACAAAAATTGGATTTTTTTAGTGCTGGGGTTTCTCCTTCTCTTCACGTTTTCTCTTTGCTATTCACCCATCCTTCTTTTTTTTCCCTGTTTTTAAAAATTACTTTGTGAATTGTGTAATGTATTCGTTATTTGTTAATTTTAAAAAATAAAATGTATCTATAAAACTTTGGAGGGCCAGCCAATCAAAACAACCAGAAATGGTTAGGCTGTAGCCCTGGCTAATAATTGTTTAGTAAAAAAATTATAAAATGTAAAATGTATTTATTATAATGTTAGCCGAAATATCTATCTATCTATCTATCTATCTATCTATTAGATTTCAGCAACACGGTTGACGTGTTTAAGGGTTTACTCAAGAATCAAGACCTACTGCATTATTAACGGTATATAATACACAATTAAATCCAGTCTGCATTTTAGACTATTAGCAAACTATTTAGAAATTGGCCCAGTAGCAGTTTGTTATTGTTAACGGAGGTGTTTTTAGTGTGTGATATGAACAAAAAACGTTCAAACATTTTGCATTACTCCATAGTGTACTGTGCATGTTCTTATACAAAAACCTTTCAACAGATTGCAATATAACAGTGATATAAAATCAAAGTCCAATCCAAAACTAAGCTTCCGGTGTGTACTGCAGTGACCTGAAGTAGTTGCTACACTTCAAAGTTGATATGTTCTATATGATATGTTCTATATGATATGTTCTATATGATATGTTCTATATGATATGTTCTATATGATATGTTCTATATGATATGTGCTATATGATATGTTCTATATGATATGTTCTATACGATATGTCTATGAAAGTTAAATAAACATTTTTTTGTCCGCAGGATATGATCGGGTTGTTACGATCAAATCTCGGAATTTTTTCTATTGCAAAAGTTTGGTGTTGTCTGGGTTTTTATATTGATCTACCAGGGGTTGTAATCTGGCAGCACATTCATCCATCCACGCTTCATTCATGGAAGTATAAACAGATTGAAGTTTTGTATGAGAAGGGGGAGGAAAGAAAGAAGAAAGAAAAGGCAAAGAAGGAAAAGGGGAGAAAATGAGCAGAAAGGTTAAGAAAAGAAGGAGAAGGGAGAGAAAAGAAGGAGAAAGGTAAGAAAAGGAAAAAATTGATAGGAAAGGAGAAAGCTGTAGAGGAACTGGTTTAGTAAAGAGAGGAGAAAAGAAAGAGGTGGAAGTTGAAGGTGAGAAGGTGCAGAAGGTAGTAGATGAAGGGTTTGGGAGAAGGTGCAGAAGGTGGGAGAGGTATTTTTAGAGGAGAAGGTGTAGAATGTGGTAGAGTAAGGTTTAGGGGAGAAGGTGCAGATTCAGATGGAAGTAGAGGTATTTTTAGAGGAAAAGGTAAAGAAGGTGGTAGAGTAAGGTTTAGGGGAGAAGGTGCAGATTCAGATTGGGGTAGAGGTATTTTTAGAGGAGAAGGTACAGAAGGTGGTGGAGGAAGAGATAGGGGAGAAAGTGGGAGGTTAAGAAATAAGGGAAAAGGTGAAAGATAGTAGAGGAAGGGATAAGGAACAAAGTGTAAAGGGGGGTATAGAACTAGAAGAGATGGGAGAAGGAGGTGGGATTTGTATAGAAGAAGAAGAACATGTATATAGAAGAAACGAAAAGAAAAATTCAACCTTGATAAAGTTTTAAACAAAAAAATAACAACCCCTATTTAAGAGGAAATGAAGTTGCGTGG
>NW_019397021.1:241823-243347 GCF_000591075.1 Eurytemora carolleeae | reverse complement strand
TCTACATATTGTACAGAATATTATCTACATATTGTACAGAATATTATCTACATATTGTACAGAATATTATCTACATATTGCACAAAATATTTTCTACATTTTGTACAAAAACTCTCTATATATTGTAAAGAATAATTTGTAGATAACTACAGAATTATTTTGTGCATATTGTACATTTTATTTTGTAAATAATATTTTCTACAAACTGTACAAGATATTCTGTACATCTATTTATATTGAAATGACTGAACATCACTCTTGTTACACTTGTATTGTTTAAAAAATAAAAACATCAAAGTTTATCATATGTTTTCTTTATTGCAATCTTAACTGCAAACTAGTATGAGAGGCTTTAATTATTCTTTAGTACTTTATTCTTTTACTTTCTAAGTTACACTGTATCTTTCCTGTGTCTCAACCCAACCAAACATATTCTGTATTTTAATAAGTTTTCAGGAGAAAAGATACTTTTTTATATTTCTTTCCTTTCGTCAAACCCGTCTCATGATAAAATTGTAAAATTATTTGTAAAATATGACCAGCGGCGGATTGAAGTTTACCGCCGATATACCGCCAAAGTAAAAAACGGGATTTTGATACGTAAAATCCACGAAAAAGCCGGGCCGCTGAAAGGACCGCCGTCGTCAAATTTGGCGGAATCTGGCGGCAGATCCCGGAACTGCCTATAACTTGCTGCAATGGCCTCATAAACGTCTGAGTTTGCATAACCATTGAAACCTAAAGCATCGGTCAGTCTTTTGACATATCAACAATAATAGCTAATCAGAACCATTTAAACAAACATCAAGCATGCACTTTATAATTGCTTAATTACATAGTCATAAAAAATAACAATTAGCCATTATTTTTAAGGATTTAAGTTTGGTTTAATTAGTTATATTATGATTATTAAGTAACTTCAGGCGAAATTAATTATTTGATTGTCTATTCATAACCTTTTAAATCGTTATTTTTATGCAAAAAACTTAATTTGTGTGGATTTTAAGATTAAAATTTTTCCCTGGTCATGCTCCAATCCACTGTTATAACTACAGTGATAACCAGAAAACTCTGGAATAAGAAGTAGACTTTTAAACTCAAATTTTGACATAAAATATTCCAATTAAAATAAGACACAGCAAATGTGAAATGTAAACAGACCCATTTCACTTAATAACTTGTTGTTATAGTTATTAGCGTTGTTGCAACATCAAATGCACTTCAATGTTACTTTAATGTCGTCATCTTATTCTATAGTTTTCTGAATATTTCTGTATTATAGATGAAAATGACATTATGGTACTAAATCTTTGTAGTGGAAAAGTGTAGTTTTCAAATTCAAATAGGGAGAATGATAGGGTAAAGGTTAGGGAAAAGATGGGAAAAGGATAGGGAGAAAGATTGGGAGAACGATAACGAGAAGGATAGGGAGAAGAATAAGGAGAAGGATTGGGAGAAGGATAGGGAGAATGAGAAGTTTAAAAGGGGATCGAAGGTAATATAAAAGATAGGGGCCGGGAGGGG
>NW_019397021.1:200951-241467 GCF_000591075.1 Eurytemora carolleeae | reverse complement strand
AAATAGCTCTGTATATGTATACACTCTTATGAGCTGTAGTAGAATATAGCTCTGTATATGTATACACTCTATGAACTTTAGTGTAGTAGAATATAGCTCTGTATATGTATACACTCTTATGAATTGTAGTAGAATATAGCTCTGTATATGTATACACTCTATGAATTGAAGGGAGTAGATCAGATGCCTAGACTTGAAGCTATAAATCAGTAGATGTTGTCTACATATAACTATTTCAACAGATTCATGAAAATATGTACACACCCATTAGGGGTACATTTGGCCCACATTTAGGGGCATTAGGGGTATAAAGGATTAGTTAACGGGGTGTGGGGGAGTGCAGGTTCAACTAATTATTGTAATTGATAATTTGTACTTCTATGTTTATTCTGATCCTCCAAATTTTGTGTTAGTATTGCTAAAAAAAATTTACACTCGTAAAAATAATTGTTAGTAGTAAAAAGGTTTAATAATTAATAAAATGGAAACAATCTTTAAACTTTAATATTGCTTTATTGACGGTTTCATTAGAAGAGCTTATTTGCTGTTGATAATATTTTTTTTAAATCTTTGATAATAATTTGCACCTCTACATTTTAGCAAGCAATCTAATTGGTTGAAAATGAAAATGTGTAAAAGTCAATATAAGCGCGCAAACTGAAGTCAATATAAGCGCACAAAACCGTGAATTAAAAAGAATTCTTATTTAACGGAACCTATCATCGTTATTTTTCTTTTACCAAGAGTATGATTAAGCTGAGGCTCTATGAAGGCGAAATATCGTAAAGATATATATTTCTGTGTACAGGGATCTGAATCCGATCAACATTACTTTGATTGCTAGTTTTGAGTTGACCAATTTTAATCTTTGTTAGCAAACAACTTTATTTTTGTTCTAATGTACTAATGTTTTTTTGGGACAAATGTTTTTTTGTTAGGGCTAACTGTATTTGAACTACCTGTATTAGGACTACCTGTATTAAAACTACCTTTATTAAGACTACCTGTATTTGGACTACCTTTATTATGACTAATACCTGTATTTGAACTCCCTGAATTAGGACTACCTGTATCTAAACTACCCTTATTAGGACTACCTGTATTTAAACTACCTTTATTAGGACTACCTATATTTTAACTACCTTTACTAGGACTACTTGTTTTGAACTACCTTTTTATTAGGAATACCAGTATTTAAACTACCCTTATTAAGACTCCCTGTATTTAAACTACCTTTATTAGGACTACCAGTATTTAAACTACCCTTATTAGGACTACCTGTATTTAAACTACCTTTATTAGGACTACCTATATTTTAACTACCTTCACTAGCACTACTTGTTTTGAACTACCTTTATTAGGACTACCATTATTTAAACTACCCTTATTAGGACTACCTGTATTTAAACTACCTTCACTAGGACTACTTGTTTTGAACTATCTTTATTAGGACTACCAGTATTCAAACTACCCTTATTAGGACTACCTGTATTTAAACTAACTTTATTAGGACTACCTATATTTTAACTACCTTTACTAGGACTACTTGTTTTGAACTACCTTTATTAGGACTACCAGTTTTTAAACTACCCTTATTAGGACTACCTGTATTTAAACTTCCTCTATTAGGACTACCTGTATTTAAACTTCCTTTATTAGGACTATACCTGTATTTAAACTTCCTTTATTAGGACTGTAATTAAACTATCTTTATTAGGACTACCCGTTTTAGAACTACCTGTATTAGGACTACCTGTATTTAAACCACCTTTATTAGGACTACCCGTATTTAAACTTCCTTCATTAGGACTACCTGTATTTAAACTACCTTTATTAGGACTACCTGTATTTAAACTTCCTTTATTAGGACTACCCGTATTAGAACTACCTGTATCAGGACTACCTGTATTTAAACTATCTTTATTAAGACTACCTGTATTTTAACTATCTTTATTAGGACTACCTGTATTTTAACTACCTTTATTAGGACTACCTGTATTTAAACTATCTTTATTAAGACTACCTGTATTTTAACTATCTTTATTAGGACTACCTGTATTTAAACTATCTTTATTAAGACTACCTGTATTTTAACTATCTTTATTAGGACTACCTGTATTTTAACTATCTTTATTAGGACTACCTGTATTTTAACTATCTTTATTAGGACTACCTGTATTTTAACTATCTTTATTAGGACTACCTGTATTTAAACTTCCTTTTTTAGGACTGTATTCAAACTACCTGTATTAGGACTACCTGTATTTAAACTCCACAATGTAAAGTATAGAACGATGTGTATGTGAACATTTTGTGAATCCTAAATGAGCGACGTTGTTATTTCAAATGAACTTCCGTTTAAAGTACTCTCCGATTAACACAGGTGCTTTTTTAACCTTTATCTGATAGATAATGTTAAACGTTAATTCTGAGAATTTTAAATAGTATCAGCAGAGGATTTGCGCAACTCTCTTCAGTACAGAAACCATGAATGAAAATAGTATTTTATTAAAGAGTTAAACGTGGATATCTCATTCGTTCTTGACCAGACAATGCTTTTAAAGGTACTGTTGTAAATCGGACATGCCACTTTATAAATTGAAATAACGACTACAGGCTCTTCAACAGTGACTTCTTAATAAGAAATTCTCAATACATTACTTTGAGCAAAATATCTGCCAGAAAACAATCTGATATTCTGATGTCCTGATGTTCTGATATTCTGAAATTCTGATATTCTGATATTCTGATATTCAGATATTCTGATATTCTGATATTCTGATATTCTGAAATTCTGATATTCTGATATTCTGATATTTTGATATTCTGATATTCTGATATTCTGATATTCTGATATTCTGATATTCTGATATTCTGATATTCTGATATTTTGATATTTTGATATTCTGATATTATGTTATTCTGATATTCTGATGTTCTGATATTCTGATATTCTGATATTCTGATATTCTGATATTTTGATATTCTGATATTATGATATTCTGATATTCTGATATTCTGATATGAATTAATCTGTTGTTTTTTGTTTAAAACTAAAATACATGAATGAATTAATATTTCTGAATTGACGCAGGGAACACATATTCTATAGAATTAAAACTATGAAAGACTGGAGCATGCAGACTAAGCAGTTAGATCCGTTTCCCAGCAAGCTGTGTTTTTAGATCACAATCTGACCCATTATAATCAAACTTTTCGTTTTATCTCTAATTCATATTTTTTTGTTGGCGGGCGCGTTTTAAACGAAAAGTAATTATTTAATTATAGACCGAAATGCGTATGAATTAAACTCGAAGAAACATATCGTGTTCTGATTAGTCTAGGGTGGAGGAGTGACATCAAAGTTTTATTTGTGAATTCTATTATTATTATTATCTACAAAAATTGGATTTTTTAGTGCTGGGGTTTCTNGGGGAGGGGGGGCTTGCATATTTAATTACTTTGTACAGGACGGCCTGTACAGCCTGTACAGGATACATGTCTATACTGCATTGATTATCATATTTATATACGTTGTACACTAGATACTAGTCTTATTCCAATTTTATTTTATTTTCTCCAAATGTAAATCCTGCAAACATCGATGTAAACTGTACAGTCAGTGTACATTGAACAGTCAGTGTACACTGAGTCCGAAATTTAAAAGAGTATTGTTGAACGAAACTCCCGAATTTCCTTTTGGGGTCTACCTTTGGTAGATTTTGTTTAAAGAGATTAGAAAAAAATCGAGAATATGAAGAAAACAAATAAAATAACATTTATTAACAAAAATGCCTAACCCCATTCGTGAAACCCGGGTTTCAAAACTGGTTTTCATAACGATACCATGTCTTAAGTTTTGGGCTCTGCTACCATGTGTACACTGTACACTGAACATTGTGTACAATTTATATACAATTAATATGCCAGAAAATTTGAAACGTGCCTTGCCCTGTTTAACCTTTTAAATCTTTAAAGACTTTTTAACAAAACCCAAAGTAAGAATTTTAGAAATATTTTTAAAATGTGCATAATGTAAACATTGATTGTATTGATGTACTGCAGTGTGTGCAGTACACTTTAATTACATTGTAAATCAGTCCTCAAGTTCAACTAACATAAAAAGACCATTTAGAGTCATAAAGCTAACATAAAGGGTTCCTTGGGTTTATATTGATCTACCAGGGGTTGTAATCTGGCAGCACATTCATCCATCCACGCTTCATTCATACTGAGAAGAGGGTTGACAAGATTCCAGCTGCCTATGGGCTTCTTAGGCCTGAGAATATAGAGTGCAGGAATTCTTCTGATAAAATGGAATGAGGCCCGGGTGCCATACTGATAGGAAACATCACACTCATTGCTTCCTAACAACATCTGTAAGCCCGAATTGGATACCTATAGCTGGCAACCATAGACTCCCCCTGCTTGTCCACCATTCCTCTCTTAAAAATTATTAGAAAATTGATGCAGGATTTTCAAAGCAACATGGATCTATATATCTGTGTATTCTGTACAAATATGCGCATTTTTTCTTATTCCTCAAACCTTTCAAGCCTTGTATTTAAATTAAGTTGGTTAGTATTATGTAGATATAAACGGTAAATAATTATAATAATACTAATAATAATAATTTCAGTAACATATCTAACGTTAAACAAATCATATTGAACTTTTGCCAACATTTCTGCATTTCTGCACTTACGCCAACAGGCTTCGGAATTAACAGTTTTTGGCCTGTTTTTCATCAAGCTTAGACTTTCGATCCCAATTTGACCGATTAAACATAATTCTTTAGTTTCTTTTGTTTTACAATTTATTGTCGTTGGATGCGTTTTAAATAAAAAAGGAAAACTGTCAGCTCAGTAAATTTGGAGGTTGTTGAATTAGGACCAAACCACGGTTCAATTCAAATTGAAGAAAACGAACGTATTTCACTCTGGTGAGATACTTTTCATTCTGTTTGATACTTTTTTCGATGATTTGTTATCTTAAGACACAAATTTTTTGCAAGGTGCAAAGTTAAAACAAGGATTAGCAGTGGATTCTCAAACTAGTTTTTAACCCTCTCTCATAATATTCGAACCGAGCAACATTAATAAATTTAATGGGATGGAAAAAACTACATTTTTCTTCTCACATAGTTGAAAAATTCTGGCATAGTCCCTTTTTAGGCTCAAACCCTTGAAAATACCTACCCTGGTGGTGAGGGGGGGGGTTGCTCCAGGCGCTAGAAATTAGAATATTCAGCTAAATATCCAACATTATATATACAGGGTGTACAGTGCAGAATACATTCATTATCATACAGGGTGTAAATAGAGAACAAATACTAATAAGAGTGTTTAAACGAAAAATGTCGCCTTCCTATTCCACAGTTCTTTGGGTCCCATGCACTGTGTTACCTGTGTAAGACACAAAAGTAAACGTATAATATCAAACATTGAAATAATCGTTTTAAAACATGCGAGTCAATCATTTTTCCATGAGTCAATCAGAGTTAAATTATGAAAACAATAATAAACGTTTAAATAACATCCCTTTCAGAAGCGACATGATATATCCCTTATATCTCCAATGTACTCCTGACTTCTAGAATATATTCCCCATGACTCTGACTTCTATAATATATTCCCAATGTACTCCTGACTTCTAGAATATATTCCCTATGTACTCCTGACTTCTAGAATATATTCCCAATGTACTCCTGACTCCTAGAATATATTCCCAATATACTCCTGACTCCTAGAATATATTTCCAATGTACTCCTAACTCCTAGAATACATTCCCAATATACTCCTGGCTTCCTGGAATATATTCCCAATGTACTCCTGGCTCCCTGGAATATATTCCCAATGTAATCCTGACTCTTAGAATATATTCCCAATGTACTCCTAACTCCTAGAATACATTCCCAATGTACTCCAGGCTCCCTGGAATATATTCCCAATGTACTCCTTGCTCCTTGGAATATATTCCCAATGTACTCCTGGCTCCCTGGAATATATTCCCAATGTACTCCTAACTCCTAGAATATATTCCCAATGAACTCCGGTCCTAAACCTGTGAATATTAAGTATAAACTGTTTCACAGTTTAATATATTCTTCTCAAATCTCTCTCTGTATTCTGTAGTGACCTGACCTGACAGGAAAGGAAGCTAATTGAACAATAGTTTGTCCTTCCCCTGCCCTTTACATACAGTGAGTCCCAATTTATAAGCAAGAGTTTGGTGTCTAAAGTGTACACTGTAAATATTTACATTGTACAGTGTTACTGTCTATTGTGAACTCTGGAAAGTGTACCGTGCTACACTGTGTTGTACTATGTACTCTATCTATAACTTTATATTCATTGTTTATGTGTTATTTTTGCTATCTGTGTGTGCTATGTACTGTGTACTGTATAAACCTAAGTTGAACTGTAAAAGTATGTGTGAGCACAGAGTTACTAACTGATATGACCTAAAATGGCACATTATACACCATTAGAATGAATAATAAGTACTCGTTACTGGAACCCTTCAAAATATAAAGATAAAGATCTAAGCATAGAGTCCACACAGGAAATATATTATTAAGCTTTTTATCATCTTAGACCATAAACAGAGAAGCAGGGGTGGACACAAGGCTAGGGGAAACAGCATCTAGAGGTTTAGGCTATTTTATCGTAATATAGAGACATTTCATACCCTTATACAGATCTTTTTTCGGCTTGAAAGAGTTATTTTCACTTTCTTTTAGGACAAAATCTCGTCTAATGAAGAACAACATTTTTGTCTAACAGGGATGGTTTCTCGTCTAACAGGGACAGTTTTTGTCTAATAGAGACAGTTTTCGTCTAATAGAGACAGTTTTCGTCTAACAAGGACAGGTTTCGTCTAATAGGGACAGTTATTGTCTAAAAGGGACAGTTTATGTCTAGTAGGGACAGTTTTTGTCTAAAAGGGACAATTTATGCTTAGTGGGGACAGTTTTTGTCTAACAGGGACAGTTTTCGTCTAACAGGGACAATGTTCGTCTAAAAGGGACAATTTTCGTCTAATAGGGACAATTTTCGTCTTGTAGGGACAATTTCTCTTCTTATAGGGACAGTTTTCGTCTAATAGGGATAATTTTTGTCTAACAGGGACAGTTTTCGTGTACCAGGGACAGTTTTTGTCTAGTAGGGATAGTTTTCGTCTAATAGGGACAATTTTCGTTTAGAAGGGACAATTTCTCTTCTTATAGAGATATTCTTTACCCGTTTATCGTGGCTTGAAGTAGATTTTTCGTTTTAATAAAGGGACATTTTCTCGTTTAATCATTAGGACAGTTTATGCATTAGCTAAAGTATTTTTACCCCTCCAGTGACTTATTAGCTGTTTATAGGGGACATTTTATCGTATAAGAGAAATATAAATTTTCTTGCCTAATAGGACATTTGGTCGCGTTACAAGACATTTTTTACATTTTAATTTCTTTTGATATTGAAACTTAAAAGCAGATGTTTGTATTGCTAGAAGTAATTATTCTTTTAAATAGATCAAATAGTATAGTATCCACATTGACAACAATTTTTATTGTTAAGGGTTTTTAAAAAATGTAACATTTCTTTTTAACAAAAAAGAAACTTTTAAATAACCATTTTAACTACTGTTTTAGTGTTCAGTGTGCATTAAAGTTTTTGAACAAAAATGTACTCTCAAATTAAGAAAGTTCCACACTTTTCTTGAATATATTTTGTTTCGAGCTGTACAATATTATATCATGCATACGTACATTCCTTGATATTCTATGAAAATGGTGATTCTAGGAATGAACAAGTGTATTTCAAACTAATTTGAAAAGTCGTTATAATTTTTAAGTTAATGCTTGAATAACTTATAAAAGAAAAAGACCTGGTGAAATTGTGTCTTGAAATCTTTAAACTTTTTGGTTTAAAGGGAAACTAAATTTAAAATGGTTTAACAATTCCGAAAAGTAATTTTTCTTTAAAAACCTCCAACACCAAAAAGAACTAAACACACATATGAAAATATATTTTTGTATTTAATATTGCTTTATATTTTTGTTTTTAATATTGCTTATATCTTTGCAACCTGATGTTGTAGCACAGTTATAATTCAAACTTCTGCGAAATCCAATTGTAGAAGTTTGAAACATCAACGGTTTACACACTAACAGGTTTCAATGGAACTGGATTAAAAAAGAGTTTGAGGCAAGTGACTTTGTTTATTTACACCCCGGCCCAGTATATTTATAGATTTTTTTAGATTTTTCGAAAAAAACAAGAATGGTCAAACTGATTAAGAGTATTGTGTCATCACCACGGACTAACCTGGAGATGCATTTGGTTTGTTCTATATGAATTCGATTATGTTTACATCTAGCTATAATTCAACATGCTCCGAACCTACAAAGTTGTCAATTTCTACTTTTTTGTTTAAAACGTATATGCCGACAAAAATGTACGAAAGAGAAAAGACGAAAAAATTATGTAAAATAGATCAAATTGGGATCAAAAATCACCGTTCTCTGGGATGTGTCTCATACTGTATAATGTACGGTCACCTACACACTTAAAGAGAGAGATCGGCTAGACAGGGTAGTTGAGCTGAGAGTGCAGTATTGGAGAGAGATTTTTCAGAATTCATTGGAGACAAATTAGACGTTCTTACGGTGTATAATTGTTTAGCAAGAGTGCAAATTCAATCTTTAAAATCCTCCTGGATTATCCATTCTTGAGGGATCCTCCTGGATTATCCATTCTAGAGAGATCCTCCTGGATTATCCATTCTAGAGGGATCCTCCTGTCTTTTTAAACCCACTACTTTTATACAAAATTGTATATATATTAATTTTCGTATAAATTTGACACAGTTGTATATCAATTTCTCGAGATAGGAACACCCTGAATAATCTAAGTGTTCTGAAACACCCTGAATAATCTAAGTGTTCTGAACCACCCTGAATAGTCTAAGTGTTCTGAAACACCCTGAATAATCTAAATGTTCTGAACCACCCTGAATAGTCTAAGTGTTCTGAAACACCCTGAATAATCCAAGTGTTCTGAAACATCCTGAATAATCTAAGTGTTCTGAAATACCCTGAATAATCCAAGTGTTCTGAAACACCCTGAATAATCTAAGTGTTCCGAAACAGCCTGAATAATCTAAGTGGTTTGAAACATCTTGAATAATCTAAGTGTTCTAAAACACCTTGAATAATCTAAGTGTTCTAAAACATCCTGAATACTCTAAGTGTTCTGAAACACCCTGAATAATCTGAGTGTTCTGAAGCATTCTGAATGATCTAAGTGTTCTGAAACACTCTGAATAATCTAAGTGTTCTGAAACACCCTGAATAATCTAAGTGTTCTGAAACACTTATCTCCACATATATAAATAAGTTAAATTTGTTTGTCTGTTTGTTTGGATGTCTAAACATAGATCAGGAACTCCTTGACTGACCGATTTTCCTCGTTTTTTTTTTTGGAAAAAACGGTAGACTCAATGAATGCTGTTAGTTTAGTTTCAAAATTATAGGTTGACTTTTACAGATAAAGTTTTTTTGGCAGACAAAGCTGGGTACCCGAGCTAGTATTTTATATAATACGATAAACTCAAGGATATTTTATTAATAAAATTAACTACCAATTTCTTCTAGAAACTTTGTTATTTTGTCGTTTTGTATCATCCCGCACGCACGATTCAATTTACGAAAACATTGTATTCGGGGTTATCTTTGATTTCTACAAAATTTCTAAACAAACTATCAAAAGACAAGATTATTTAAAAATCTATCTTTAATTCCAAATTAATCTGTAATTAAGTGTAAAAATTTAGTTAATCCGGTAAAATTTAACTGTTTTAAATGGATTTTTGTAACATTTGATTATTTTTAAAATCTGATTTTTCAGTTAAACATGTAAAAAAACTACTTTTGCATATGTAATATCTTTTATCACTGCTGATCTTTTTTCTGAAAACAAGCATAACTTTTTTTACATGTATACGTCTGATATCTTTTCTTAAAATTTGCTTTTGTTTACAAATGTGACGACATAGTTTCAGTAGAAGTAAATATTACCATTTACTGATAGTGCTGATTGAAGGATTCATAACTCTAATTGGATATTGAGATAGATAGAAAGATATTTGTTAACGCCATACTATTTCTAATTGGTTCAGAATAGACAACAAACACAAGACTGAACACTGATTGGATCAGGCGCTAATGGACTCGACATACCGGAGTATACAATGCACAATTGCAAAAAAAGATTATCGCAATAAAAAAGAAAAGAAAAGAAAAAAACGAATTTATCAGAAATATAGAAGTCTAAAATCAGACTTACGAAATTACAGCCAAGGGAAAGATAAAACTGAACTAAAAAAGGTTGGAGGTGGGGAGGGGAACTGCAGCGAATTTTTCTAAGACGTTTTATCCTGAAATGTAGCAGACCAATGTTGTTGTTTACAAAGCACAAGAAAACATCTAGAATATTTAACCCACAAAAACTAAACTAAACTATCTGATGAAATTCCTTAAGCTAAATTCTAAACTTAGTGTAAATCAATTAGCCAAAAATCTTGCCAGAGCTGTGAACTTTTGAATGTTAGATATTGAGATTAAGGCTTGATCCACTCTTTTTCTTAATTTCGAGATTAAATAATGCTTGATATTCTCTTGTTATCAATCCCAGATTGATTAACCGATCGGGATTAAGGATATCCCATTCTAAAGTTTTCAGCTCAGGCTACATTTGTTGCACAACACTTGCTGGGTCGATTCTACAGAGGTAGTCCAGACTGGACAGTACGACTGAATGCATATGCATACAGTACATGTTGTACCGGCTCGGATCACACTTTTAAATTGGATTGAGTTGTTAAAGGGATGATCAGCGTAATGTTTAAGTTGTTAAAGGGACGGTCAGCGTAATGTTTAAGTTGTTAAAGGGACGGTCAGCGTAATGTTTAAGTTGTTAAAGGGACGGTCAGCGTAATGTTTAAGTTGTTAAAGGGACGGTCAGCGTAATGTTTAAGTTGTTAAAGGGACGGTCAGCGTAATGTTTAAGTTGTTAAAGGGACGGTCAGCCTAATGTGTAAGTGACCTTCAAAGAGTGGAATCTCGATGATTAGTCAAAGGTTAAAACATTGGGAACACTGGGAAGTGGAAATGTCTCTCGTTTAATGAGCAACGGGGATGGTTTTTGACCTGTTCCTAAGTATTGAAAAATGTTTTTAGTTTTTTAGCTTTAAAAAGCTTCTCAAAATTAGATGCTTTAGATGTTTTTTTACGCGTTGCAAAGTTTTGACTTGAATAAGATCAATTAGCCTCGAAAATTAATCATGTAATAATACCAAACTTAAGGAGAACAATATTTTGACACGTTTAAAAGCTTAAATTTAAAGATCAAATAGTATTCCAAACTAGCCTTAGAGGGCGCTTCGCGCCCATCTTCTAAATTAATTGTGAACATGTTCTCTTTGTGTAAATCGTAAAACAAAACAAAAATAATTCGCGGATTTTCACAAAAAATTTCGTGGATTTTCAAAATTTTCAAAAATTTAATGAAGATCGAATTTTGATGGAGACAAATATTTGAAATTTTGATCATTCATAAACCTTCCCTGGGGCTCCATGAGGTCCCACAAAAATTTTGGGCCCGATCGGTTCAGCCGTTTTGACGTTTATTGGATACAAACAAACAGACAGACAAACAGACAGACAAGCCAAATTTATATATAGATAGAAGTTTCTTAATTAACATTTTTTTATTTACTTCTGATGAAGTAAACAATTTTAGCAAATATAATAAAATATATCATTTTCTTTTATATTATCAGAATTAAGAACTTTTGTGAATCTTGAAATCAAGCATTGATCTCTTAACTTAAAGGGACTGTAAAGGAAAAATGAAAGAAGGATGAAACCGAGAATCTCAGGAGTTGATCGAGAGTGCTATCTGATGTTTCTGTCTAGAGAAATTGATATGAAACTGTGTCAAAATTATACCAAAAAGTATATGTGTATTGTGTAAGATTTCGTATAAGATTCGTAGACTTAAACAGATCATATTCAACAAATACACAAACGAAAATATCCCAGAGGAGCCTGAAAAACTCAGACTTGCTCCTTTTATTATTTGAAATTAGTAATTTTTCATGTTTAATACATATAATTGATAATATTTTTTATACGTCCGGATCAAGTCAACAGAAATCCAACCAATGGCAGTGCAGTATTATTATCACGTGACCCATATACTTCACTGCAATTGGAGGGAGTTCTGGTCACGTGATACAGACGTACATCTTACATATACACGTTTTGTTTTTTTTACACAGTTTTACGTCAATTTCTCGAGTCAGGAACATTCGATAGATGTCTTATAGGTATCGTTCAACTCCCCAGATTCTCAGGTTTTAGCATATATCCCCTTTCATTTTTCCTTTACAGTCCCTTTAAGCAGATTTACGGATTAATATTCATTTGATCATTTATCCTTAGATTAAAAGGGCCCACATTGGATATCGAGATCCAGCGTTTAAGATTGACAATACTCCACAAAAATTTTCCAATCTCAGTCCAGATTATCAAAGATTTTATTCTTATCCATAACTGAATATTAAACATTATCTTTAAAGATTTGTCATAAAAAATCGTATTTTTAGCTCTTAATGTTCATTTTAAATAAATCTATTTCATTGTTTCTCAGAGAAAGGTTTAAAGGCACTACTACTATCAATCAATTATGGCACTCTTAAAGGGAACCAGCTCAATGTATAGCATGTCAAGTTCAAGTATAAATGTGCAAGTTACTATTACATTAAACCACAACTTGAAAAAAATCAATTGTATTGAATAAGCTAGAAGTGCAACTTGCAAGGATGTCTCATTCATCTTGGGTCAGAACCTTTGCACCATTTTGAATTGAAAATTTCAATTTCAATTATTTAAAAATTGCATATGAAATATAGGATTGATTGCAATTTTTGTACAACTGATTTAAAGAGAACTATATTTATCTATCATTAAGCAATTAAAAATAATGTTTTCGGTTAAAAAATGCAAGATTTTTATTTGGCCTGGAGTCCCAGGAGTCCCTGGAGTCCCTGGAGTCCCTGGAGTGCCCAACTCAGTAAAAGGGAGAAATTTATTTATTGAAGAATTACTGGTACAAAATTGCGCCCTTGTAACTCCTATTTTTTATTTTACAGCCGAGAGGGAAAAAGGCTAAATTGTTGATTTTAAAACTTGTTTTTTTTATCACTTGCTTTTACCTGGACTATAATAGGTATGTATTTGTATGTATTAAACAAATCAAATCTGCTGAAAAAATATATTATAATTCTATAAAATTTGTTTATTTCACATTAGCCATGGATTATCGTTAAACATAGTTATTAGAATATAATAATTTATGATTAAACTGCCTAATCTGCTAGAATTTTTTATAAAATATACTGCCTAATCTACTAGAATTTTATATTTACAAATATACTGCCTAATCTTCAAAAATTATATACATAAATAAACTGCCTAATCTGTTAGAATTTTATATATAAATAAACTATCTAACTTTTATATACAAATAAACTGCCTAATCTGCTAGAATAATATATATAAATATACTGCCTAATCTGCTAGGTTTTTATATATAAAAAAACTGCCTAATCTGCTACAATAATTTACATAAATATACTGCCTAATCTGCTAGAATAATAGATATAAATATACTGCCTAATCTGCTAGAATAATATATATAAATATACTGCCTAATCTCCTAGAATAATATATATAAATATACTGCCTAATCTGCGAGAATAATATATATAAATATACTGCCTAATCTGCTAGAATAATATATATAAATATACTGCCTAATCTGCTAGAATAATATATATAAATATACTGCCTAATCTGCTAGAATAATATATATAGATATACTGCCTAATCTGCTAGGTTTATATATATGAATAAATTGCCTAATCTGCTAGAATTATATGTAAATATACTGCCTAATCTGCTGGAATAATATATATAGATATACTGCCTAATCTGCTGGAATAATATATATAAATATACTGCCTAATCTGCTAGAATAATATATATAAATATACTGCCTAATCTGCTAGGTTTTTATATATAAATATACTGCCTAATCTGCTAGAACTATATATAAATATACTGCCTAATCTGCTAGAATTATATGTAAATATTCTGCCTAATCTGCTAGAATAGTACTTATAAATATACTGCCTAATCTGCTAGAATTTCGTATATAAATATACAGCATAATATGCTAGTTTTTTATATATAAATATACTACCTAATCTGCTAGAATAATATGCATAAATAAGCTGCCTAATCTGCTAGAACTATATATAAATAAACTGTCTAATCTGCTAGAATAATATATATAAATATACTGCCTAATATGCTAGTTTTTTATATATAAATAAACTGCCCAATCTGCTAGAATTATTAATCTGCTAGGTTTATGTATTAAATATATACTGACTAATCTGCTAGGTTTATGTATTAAATATATACTGACTAATCTGCTAGGTTTATGTATTAAATATATACTGACTAATCTGCTAAAACTATATAATATGCCATTTGAAATATAAGGAAATGTAGCCATGAAAATTATGTTCCAATTCTGAAGACCGGGTTGATTTTAAAGTGTCTCCCGACGTGGCATTAAGTTTTACGTTTACTTTTTGTAGCCCTGGACATTTCATATTACACTTTAGATCTTTAACGCACTTGTTTCTATAGTTAAAAAGCATTTATTAGCAGCAAAATCCTGATCATATTAGCTATGGGGTTTTCTGCAATCAATTAAGATTTTAAGTAAAAAATTCAAAACAAACACCACCTTAGAAAATCTTAGCATTGTTTGAGGGATTTACGAAAAGCACGATAATTTAATGTTTAATTAAACATCAGTTACTTTTATCATGTCTTTGCAGCGTAATTCAAGAAAATATGTTCTTTCCATTACTGATTTTAATTATAAACCTAGATACATTTTAACACGGCCTTCTTTAAATTTTAAATTGACAATTGTTGAGGCAAGAAAAATTTTTTAAAAGAGGTTTTACTACAGCAAATGAAAAACTATTATTATTATAAAGGTATAACACTGTTTAAACCTAACCACTCATAAATTAAGCAGTATATATACATACACATAATTATTGAAAACGGGAAACTGAGAAATTAAGAAATATTTCAAGAATTTGAGATAAACGCATAAAAATAGTAATGTAACACCGCCCATTTAGCCCCCTCGTTTTCTTCTCAATTTTACGATATATTTGCAACATTTCCCCCACAGAAAACACCAGACCCCCAATGATTAATATTTCCTCTAGATAAGGGGGTTCTTTTCCTACCTTTCGATTGGCGAGGTGTTGGGGAAGTATGTCTATGGGTAGAATCACTAACTAATGGTTTCACAGGTTATCTAGGTACCTAGAGAGGAGATGGGGTTCTATAGGCTTCCGGAGTAAAACTTCAAATTGTCCAGAACGGTATTCGAGAATTTTGTTCACATATGTTTTCTCCAGTCTGGCCGGAATTCATGAATTACCGTCGAACTTTTCCCTGGATTTTCGTCCGATTTCGTGGATTTTTTCGTAGATTTGACTGGGAAAGTTGGTGGTTTGGATGATGGTCGGGAAGGAAGAGCTACCTAGAATATCTCATCAGGCCATAAAAGATTGGTCTGAACGCAGAACTAAGGTTGCTAGCAATATTATTGCGCTAGAGTATATTTGCCTCTCTCAAGTGGGCCTGACCCGTCCCGGACAACTTTGTACCGAACCGACACCCATGTAGGCTGTAACTCCCCTCCGGGTGGTCCGGGCACACAGGGCAGAAACGTCGGTCCAGTATGATAAAGTTTGTCCAATGGGAGACGAGAGATGAGATATTGGGGAAATGTTTTCCCGAGTCATCCTGTAGAATATATTCATCATGGGTAGAATGTGATCAATTTTAGGGAAGGTTCAAGTTAGATTTATATAACACGATTATTTTAATTTCCAATTGTAGGAGAAAAGGATGGGTTGGGAGAGGGCTTCCAACATATATTTTAAACTCTTTTCTATTGTTTTTAAATATTCAAACCAAGGGGCTTTTTTCGAGAATTTGTTTTCAAAACCTGTTCAAAGCGATAATTTCGTATCATCTTTCTTTTTATATCAAATGTTTAAAGTCAAGATCAGATTATGAAAGGTTATTAAAATAATAAAACCACAAAATAACATAATTGACGTAAAAGTTAAAAAAGATTTAAACGCCGAATTTTTTTTATTATTGAACCAAATGAAAAATAGTTTTGCTGTACAAAAGTACATCATTACATTATACAAACATTTTTTTTAGAGTAAAAAAGCAGAAGTTCTGCGGTTTACTAATCCCAGACTAGGCCTATTACGGCTTGTGGTTGCTTAACCATGATATTGCAAATTCATTGTATACATATATTTAGAAAATGCAATTGATCGGGAAAAGATCTTAATATTTCGAACAATTTCCAAAAAAGTTCGATTTCTAAAAGTTGAAATTATTTGTTTATGTAAAACATGGTGAATAAGTTCTTAAATAAGACAAATATAATGTGCACTTTAAGATTAAAACGTTCTGTTATTATTATTATTATTATTNCTAATGATCAAAAGTTAACTGATAAATTTTGAAGCACTTTTCTTACGTGCACTAATTTTTAGAAAAATAATTAGATTTACTTCGTTGTAAAAATTATTCTATTATGTTTATTTATTTAGGGAAAGGAAACTGGAAGGATCAAGCAGTAAAAACAGTGCAGTACAGTGAACTTCAGTACAAAATAAAAGCTGTACAGTACAACTCATATCAGTACAGTACAGCAAGAGTACTAATAATAATTCTAACTGCGAAATAATTAAAATAAGGTAATCATCATTAAACTAATCTATTAAATAAATAATTAAAAAATTGTAAAATTGTATTATAGCTTCGTTTTGAATATAAATCAAACAAATATGTTCATACATTAATTACCTTTTTATGATTTATATGAAGGGTGTCCCACGAAACATGACAATTGGGGAATCATTTTGAATGTCTTCTTCAATATACTGTATTAGATATTGAAAACTTTTTGCAGTTTATTTCGTTAACAAATCTTTTACTCCAATATATTTGACTTTGAAATCAATTTTACTGTAAGATGACTCCCATACAATATTTTTTATTATTATCTTTGGTATCAAACAATTAAAAAAATTATGGAAGAAAACATTTTAAACCATTCACTACCTGTCATGTTTCGTGGGACACCCTGTATTAAAACATTAAATCATAATTCATGAGTCAATCAACAATATATTTTTATCGTCACTAATTTAAATTATTGAATTTAGGCTAGTTTTTTTTGTTTACTTCTATTATACTTTGCTTGTCTGTCTGTTTGTTCGTTTGCCTCCAATAAACGTCAAAACGTCTGAACCAACCGGGTCCAAATTTTTTGAGGAAATTCACAAGATCCAAGGGAAGGTTTAGAGAAAGGCTTTAGTTACATAAATTTGTCTCAAAAATATTTATAATATTTAGAACAGAATATTGAAATCCACGAAAAAAAATAATAAATCCTCGAAATTTGTTGTTTGCATTTTAAATTGAACGAAGAGAAAATGGTTAGAGATAGAGCCACAATTAAAAATTTAAAAAGAAGCGGCCTTAAAGCCTAGATTATATTTAAAACATAAGAATGTGTAAGCATTTATAGAAAAAGTAAATATTTCAGTTTGAAAGAATAAATGGGTTTTACTTCCGCTGTTTTTATTTTTGTTTTCAGATTTTCTTCTTTTTTCAAATAAATATTCTACCGCTCTCCTTCACAGTAACTTTATCTTCTGTAGAGGGAGGGAGAGGGGTTTGGTGAGGGGGAGGGGGGTATTGTGAGGGCATAAATTATTCTTCAGTTAAAAAAACTGCATATATGTAAAGGATGAAAAAAACTAAATAATTCACTAAACAGAATGATTGTGTCAATATTGGTACAACATTGTGACCTCGTAGCTCCTATAGTTTTGATTTTATGCTCAATATAATTTGAACAAAATTATTTGGATAAATATTATAAGTTAAAAACAGTTTGTCTCTAGGAATACACAGTTTATAGGAACTCTATTTATCTAGCAGTTTGTCTCTAGAAACATATAGTTTATAGGAACTCTATTTTTCAAGCAGTTTGTCTCTAGGAATATACAGTTTATAGGAACTCTATTTTTCTATCAGTTTGTCTCTAGAAATATATAGTTTATAGGAACTCTATTTTTCTAGCAGTTTGTCTCTAGAAATATACGGTTTATGGGAACTCTATTTTTCTATCAGTTTGTCTCTAGAAATATACAGTTTATAGGAACTCTATTTTTCTTTCAGTTTGTCTCTAGAAATATACAGTTTATAGGAACTCTATTTTTCTAGCAGTTTGTCTCTTGGAATATATAGTTTATAGGAACTCTATTTATCTAGCAGTTTGTCTCTAGGAGTATACAGTTTATAGGAACTCTATTTTTCTAGCAGTTTGTCTCTAGAAATATATGGTTTATAGGAACTCTATTTTTCTTTCAGTTTGTCTCTAGGAATATACAGTTTATAGGAACTCTATTTTTCTTTCAGTTTGTCTCTAGGAATATACGGTTTATAGGAACTCTATTTTTCTTTCAGTTTGTCTCTAGGAATATACGGTTTATAGGAACTCTATTTTTCTTTCAGTTTGTCTCTAGGAATATACGGTTTATAGGAACTCTATTTTTCTTTCAGTTTGTCTCTAGGAATATACGGTTTATAGGAACTCTATTTTTCTTTCAGTTTGTCTCTAGGAATATACGGTTTATAGGAACTCTATTTTTCTTTCAGTTTGTCTCTAGGAATATACGGTTTATAGGAACTCTATTTTTCTTTCAGTTTGTCTCTAGGAATATACGGTTTATAGGAACTCTATTTTTCTTTCAGTTTGTCTCTAGGAATATACGGTTTATAGGAACTCTATTTTTCTTTCAGTTTGTCTCTAGGAATATACGGTTTATAGGAACTCTATTTTTCTTTCAGTTTGTCTCTAGGAATATACGGTTTATAGGAACTCTATTTTTCTTTCAGTTTGTCTCTAGGAATATACGGTTTATAGGAACTCTATTTTTCTTTCAGTTTGTCTCTAGGAATATACGGTTTATAGGAACTCTATTTTTCTTTCAGTTTGTCTCTAGGAATATACGGTTTATAGGAACTCTATTTTTCTTTCAGTTTGTCTCTAGGAATATACGGTTTATAGGAACTCTATTTTTCTTTCAGTTTGTCTCTAGGAATATACGGTTTATAGGAACTCTATTTNATTGTGCACCAGTATCCATGTATTCCTGTAGATACTGTATCCGTCCTATCATGGTATCCTAGTACTGCATTGTGCACCAGTATCCATGTAGGGGTTAGATGCTTTAATCTTTCAAGCCGAGATTAATTTTCCGCATCCAAGATTTATTCGATATTTTTCATATTTTGAAATATTTACAGTCTGCGGACATAAACAATTTGAAGGCCTCTGAAGATGCCTATAAAAATACATATTTATACAAAGATATAAATATGTATGTAAATATAGCTGGATATGTATGTAAAAATAAATATGTATAGCTATAAAATATTTCAAAAAAAGTTAAATACTTGATTTCTTATTCAAATTTAAAAAATTTTAGATTGGTAAATCAGTTTATCCTATTTTCATTTTACAAATCAACCTACTCAATTTTAGATTGGTAAATCAGTTTATCCTATTTTTATTATACAAATCAACCTACTCAATTTGGAACTTTTAAACCAAGCTAAAACATTCCCGTAGTTCTACTTTGTTGCTCAAACAAATCGGTCTTGGGTTTCATGCGTTATGATCGGACATACAAACAGATAAGCAGACCAAATGCAGAAAATGGATTTTAGACTTTAGGGTGCTGTAAGCGTAATTTCAAGTGACCCTCCAATGTATAGAAGAAGGCAATGCCCGATTCACAACGGTACCATAGAATAATAACAAACTATTTTCAATTGTGATTGACTGCAAAAGTGACTTGCGCTAATGTTCTACAGGAAAACATATAGGAATTATTACAATTAAACAACTAACCTTCTACAACATTGACCAGACAAATGCTATCAAGGCACTATTGTGAATCGGGATTTGCTATCCCAGCATGGATGGTCACTAGAATACCGCGTACAGTCCCTGTTAAAGCAAAGTTCTTGTATCAAGTTTGTGCATTCATTATAAAACCTTGTCTTTAATTAATCAATGTTGGTGTTCCCTCCTCGTTGCATCTTTGCAAATTTTTAATTGGCAAACTTGAAACTTTCCCCTTGCAAGATATTTGATATTTATTTCAGTTTCTTTTCATTGATTAGCTGGGAGGGGGGGGGGGGGGTTCGAAGAAAGGTTGGTAGGAAGGATAAAGGTTTGAAAGAATGAATAAGGTTTGGAAGAATGGAAAAGGTTTGGAAGAATGGGGAAGATTTGGAAGGATGGAGAAGGATTGGAAGGATGGAGAAGGATTGGATGGACGGGTAAGAGTTGGAAGAATGGAGAAGGGTTTGGAAGGACGGAGAAGGTTTTGAAGGATGCAGATAGGGTGGAAAAATGCTAGATCCATCTCTATTCTAGAACCATCTCTATGTTATGCCCTATGCTAGGTCCATCTCTATGCTAGACCCATCTCTTTGGTAGATCCATCTCTATGCTAGGTACATCTCTATGCTAGGCCCGTCTCTATGCTAGATCCATCTATATGCTAGATCCATCTCTTTGGTAGATCCATCTCTTTGCTAGGTCCCTCTCTATGAAAGGTCCATCTCTATGCTAGATCCATCTCTATGGTAGGTCCATCTCTATGCTAGGTCTATCTCTATGCTAGACCCATCTCTATGCTAGATTCATCTCTATGCTAGGTCAATCTCTATGCTAGGTCCCTCTCTACGGTAGATCCATCTCTATGCAAGGTCCGTCTCTATGCGAGATCTATCTCTATGCTAGATTCATCTCTTTGTTAGATCCATCTCTACGCTAGATCCATCTCTATGCAAGATTCATCTCTATGCTATATCCATCTCTATGCTAGGTTCATCTCTTTGCTAGATCCATCTCTTTGCTAGATCCATCTCTATGCTTATCCATCTCTATGCAAGATCCATTTCTATGCTAGGTCCACCTCTATGCTAGGTTCATCTCTTTGCTAGATCCATCTCTATGCTAGATCCATCTCTATGTTAGGTCCATTTCTATGTTAGATCCATCGCTAAGTTAGGTCCATATCTATGCTGGATTCATCTCTATGCTAGATCCATCTCTATGCTAGACCCACCTCTATGCTAGATTCATCTCTATGCTAGGTCTATCTCTATGCTAGGTCCCTCTCTACGGTAGATCCATCTCTATACAAGGTCCGTCTCTGTGCGAGATCTATATCTATGTTAGATCCATCTCTATGCTAGATCCATCTCTATTCTAGATCCATCTCTATGCTATGACCATCTCTATGGTAGATCCATCTCTCTATGCTAGGTCCATCTCTATTCTAGATCCACCTGTATGCTATGACCATCTCTATGCTAGGTAAATTTCTACTCTAGATCCATCTCTATGCTATGACCATCTCTATGGTAGATCCATCTCTATGCTAGGTCCATCTCTATTCTAGATCCATCTCTATGCTATGACCATCTCTATGTTAGGTCCATCTCTATGCTAGGTTCATCGCTATGCTAGATTCATCTCTATGCTAGATCCATCTCTATTCTAGATCCATCTCTATGCTAGATCCATCTCTATGCTATGACCATCTCTATGCTAGGTACATCTCTATGCTAGGTACATCTCTATGCTAGGTCCAGCTCTATGCTAGGTCCATCTCTATGCTAGGCCCATTTCTATGCTAGATCCATCTCTATGCTATATCCATCTCTATGCTAGGTCCAGCTCTATGCTAAGCCCGTCTCTACGCTAGGTCCATCTCTATGCTAAGTCCATCTCTACGTTAGGTCCATCTCTATGCTAGGTCCATCTCTATGGTAGGTCCATCTCTATGCAAGATACCTGCAATTAAAAATGAATAGAACTCTAGCTTGTTAAGCTTTAAGCATATGACCTTCCATACCTTCTACCCTTAATTTATGATCTCACTTTGAAGAAACAGTTTAAATATTTAGAATTAAAATATTTTTTACGTTAGGTTTCTAGATCTCACACAAGGAGCTGGGGCCCAGGGTTGGTGGTGGAGGGGGGGGAGGGGTGGCGAGTAACTACCCCTGTCGTATTTATTTTTTATTCCCAAGCAATGGGGGTATAAAACGCCGGAAAAAGCAGAGTGGGCAAAAAACAGAAAACGATCATAAATTGTTCTTTTTTAAACTCTCATATATCCTGTAGGGATTACACATTATTTACAATAGATTGAAATGGGGATTTCCATTGTCAGAAACCTTTTAAAAATTCGATGTACAGTGATAACCAGAAAACAATGCAATGGAAAGACGACATTTTAGCATAACTTGAGTGTATTTTATGTTGTCACAAAGCAAACAGTTTTAATAAACACTTTATTAAATCACTAATTTAGTGAAATGGCTTGTTTACACTGCACACTTGTTGTGTCTCATGCTCATCGGACTTTTTAAAGTTATTACTTGATTCAAAAAGTAATCTTCTTATTTCAGAGTTTACTGGTTTTCATTGTACCCTTAACTTATAAGTTTACACACAGTGGTCTTCGTTTATATCTATACAATGAAGACGACTTTTATTTATCAGTTTTAATATCTGATAAGCTTTTTAGAAATTGAAAGTTATACAATTGTAAACAAACAAAAAACTGTTGATTGAAATCTTGTTTTTGTTTCCTTGTTTATTTGTATTCATGCTGTTTGAATACCGAAAGTCGTCTTCATTCTATTGATTTATACCACGACGATTGTAAAAAAATCTAATTTTAGTGTTATATTGAAAGGATGGGACTTGGAGATGACGACTGTCCGGATATATTTCAATCTTTTTCATACACTAGGCTTTTAGGGCTCGCGCTCATCGCTCATCTTCTGTTTCAATTTTTAATTGTGGCTTTATCTGTAAGCATCTTATCTTTGTAAAAATTAAAATAATAACAAAAAAAGTTCGCGGATCTGGTAATATTTTTTCGCGCATTTTTAAAATTTTACTAAATCGAAAGCTTTTGGACAGTTAAGCATATACATTAGATTACAAAATTTTATACGTTTGAAAAAAAAATTAATAAAGTTGTCCGAATTCAACCTTCAGATATTTAAAGAGTGTTAGGTCGTAGGTAAAGAGTGTTAGATCATAAACAAAGAGTGTTAGGTTGTCAGTAAAGAGTGTTAGATCGTCAATACAGAGTGTTAGATCGTCAATAAAGAGTTTTAGATCGTCAATAAAGAGTGTTAGATCGTCAATAAAGAGTGTTAGATCGTCATTAAAGTGTTAAATCTTCAATAAAGAGTGTTAGATCGTCAATAAAGAGTGTTAGATCGTCAATATAGAGTGTAAGATCGTAAACAAAGAGTGTTAGGTTGTCAGTAAAGAGTGCTAGATCGTCAATAAAGAGTGTAAGATCGTCAATAAAGAATGTTAGATCGTCAATAAAGAATATTAGATCGTCAATAAAGAGTGTTAGATCGTAAAAAAGAGTGTTAGGTTGTCAGTAAAGATTGTTAGATCGTCAATAAAGAGTGCTAGATCGTCAATAAAGAGTGTAAGATCGTCAATAAAGAATGTTAGATCGTCAATAAAGAATGTTAGATCGTCAATAAAGAGTGTTAGATCGTCAATAAAGAGTGTTAGATCGTCAATAAAGAATGTTAGATCGTTAATAAAGAGTGTTAGATCGTCAATAAAGAGTGTTAGATCGTCAATAAAGAATGTTAGATCGTTAATAAAGAGTGTTAGATCGTCAATAAAGAGTGTTAGATCGTCAATAAAGTCTCATCCTTTGACAGGCAACCTGCAATAGCTTAACAAAATTTGAGATGACTTAAAAATTTCAAAATAGCGAAATAAAAGCAAATTGTGTAAACTTATAAATAATAATTTTACTGTAAAAAGTCGCTGGTCTGAGAAAATGAATATTCCAGTAAAGGTTGGATGTAGAGAGAGAAGATTGAGCATCATTTTACTCCAAGAATAAAATTCTCAAGATTATTGGACCGCCATTAATTTTATCCTGTGAAATGGGAAAAAGTTTCGGGAAATATATCGCTTAGGGTAGAGAGGAAGAGAAGGGGATTGTATAGCGAGGGGGGGGGCAGGGGAGGGTAATAAATCACGAGGGAGGGGGGGACAATTCCCTAGCACACATTGCTACAGGGTGCTTCCCTTACTTTATACTTAAAGATATAAATATAAATATACAGAGTAACTTAGAGTTAATACAGAAACACCATTTCTGTTCAATATATTTTTTTCTTTCAAAAAAGTAAATTACATTTTTTTTTCTGTCTAAGTACATTACATTTTTTGCCAAGGTACTACATCGTTTTTCATGATTTATGGAAAGTTTAAAAATAAATTTTTGTCTTGAAAAAGACAAAATAAAAAATAAGTTCAAAGATCAAAAGGCAAGATCACCCAGTAATTACAAGGTAACAAAAAGCAAGATTAAAGCAAGATCAGGGGATACAAGATCAAGGGATACATGATTAGGGGATACAAGATCAAGGAATACAAGATCAAGGGATACAAGATCAAGGGATACAAGATCATTGAATACAAGATCAGGGGATACAAGATCAAGGAATACATAATCAAGGGATACAAGATCATGGAATACAAGATCAGGGGATACACGATCAAGGGATACATGATCAGGGGATACAAGATCAGAGGGCACAAGATCAAGGGATACATGTTCATGGAAAACAAGATCATGGGATACAAGATCAGGGGATACAAGATCAGGGGACACAAGATCATGGAGTAAAAGATCATGGGATACAAGATCATGGAATACAAGATCAGGGGATACAAGATCATGGAATACAAGATCAGGGGATACAAGATCATGGAATACAAGATTAAGATCAAGGGATACAAGATCAAGGGATACAAGATCATTGAATACAAGATCAGGGGATACAAGATCAAGGGATACATGATCAGGGAATACATGATCAGAGGACACAAGATCAAGGGATACATGATCATGGAAAACAAGATCATGGGATACAAGATCAGGGGATACAAGATCAGGGGACACAAGATCATGGAGTAAAAGATCATGGGATACAAGATCAGGGGAAACACGATCAAGGGATACAAGATCATAGAATACAAGATCAGGGGATACAAGATCATGGAATACAAGATCAGGGGATACAAGATCATGGAATACAAGATTAAGGGATACAATATCATGGAATACAAGATCAGGGGACACAAGATCATGGAATACAAGATCATGGAATACAGGATCATGGAATACAAGATCAAGGGATACAATATCAAGGGATACAATATCAAGGGATACAAGATCATGGAATACAGGATCATGGAATACAAGATCAAGGGATACAATATCAAGGGATACAAGATCATGGAATACAAGATCAAGGGATACAATATCAAAGAATGCTTGATTAAATTCTATGGGACGAACTTGACCAAAAGAAAGATACAATTATTTTGTCCGTGTGTTTAAATGCAAATACTTTGAATTTATTGCCCCAATATAGTCAGATAATAGATATCTGCAGAACACAGTTTCTATCTATGTATCTACTTTTTTGTAGTTGTTTTCTTTTTATGCTGTGTGCGATATAACATTCTATATAAATATGCTTACTTCACGTTAAGCTAAAGTAAATTGTAGGCAAGATTGAAATATTACAGGTTTTTGATCATTACTCTTTTAATTGAATTTCTAATACGGTACGAAATAAATAAGCTTTTCTCCTACTTCTCAAAGGCAGAGAAGCTACGAGGTCACAAAGTTGATACACTATTTTCTTGTTAAAAAATTAAGGAACTTAAGAAAATTAAGGAAAAATTAAGAAGCAAAGATTAAGATTTGCAATTTATTATAGATTTTTAGAATTCAAATATATCTAGGGTGCACCATCCCACATTGCGATTTTTGTGGCAAATGAGAAAATTTAAAAAGAATGAATCTTTTATTAGATTGTATAGGGCTAATATAAAACTTTGCGTGCCAAAAAACTAAAGTTTTCGATAATTATGGGAGTATTTTGGCGTTAAAGCTTGGAGATAATCCAATATGATATGCAATTAAAAATCGGCACTCTATCCCTTTTTAACAATTAGTCTGTAAAATAAATCCTGCAAAAATACTGGGCGTTGTCTGTGGAATCCGTAAAATGCGGGAAACTAGTCTGGCGAGTGTACACAGTAGTAAACCTAACCGGAATTGCCCATTTGGAGTAGATAAAACTTGAAATGGGGGGTTTATGGGGTGAAGGTTACTCTTAAACTTCATAATGACGTCACAAGAAAACTGCAAACTTAACTGACTGGCGTGGGGGTGAAAAAAAAACATTTTATGTATAAAAATTCGTTTTGTTTTATAAGATATTCCTTAAAAGTTATTAAAGACCTAAAGTTGATAAAATAAAAAAAATAATAATTCACATAAATCCTATGTATGAATCATAAACTTAATAGGTATGAATATCAACTTGCAGATTTTAGCTTTAGCTATTGCATTTCAATATCAAGTTAATAATCTGCAAGAAAGGGGAATTTATAAAGATATCAATTGCCACCATATTTGAACTTTCCAAAAAAAGTAAAGGCGACATCACATCTAGCTAATCTGATCGATTTGAACATACAGTGTGTCTCACTAAATATGTCAATACGAAGACGACTTTTCTTATTCTCACAAATCTATGCAAAATGGGTAGATAATTTTAAGAGATGTTTAATATTGCAATATTTTTTGGTTTTATTTTACTAAAAAATTCTTCATTTGATGTACCGGCTCAACCTTTAGACAGCTAGAGCATGTTATGTACACTGTACGTGTACAGTGTACATACAGCTAAAACGGGACAGTTCATCAAATGAATTCTCCCCATATAGGGAAATTAATGTGATTTGAATTAAGACTTTGAAGCATTATTTAGTTTTCTGAAGTTTCCTTGAGGTCTCCTTTAGTCATATTGTCTTGTTTATCGAGACACCCTGTATTCCTTGTTTATCGATACACCCTGTATTTCTTCATCGTGAATTTGAAGAAAGATTCATGAACAATTATTTAGGAAACATTATTTTTTAAACCTAGGATCCCGCCCACAAATTAAATCCATTTTAACAAAGAAAAATTACTCTGTTTGTTTTATTCTTTTGACATGTTTTTGAAAATTTGAAAAGTTTCAAAGCTATTTAAGAGTGAAAAAGAGTAGAGCATAACAGCGTCTACGTTGATAAATAAAAAAAATAAAAAAATAAAATCCCGATAAAGTTTGTGTTTTACCACCCCGCGGTGGATACTGCTACTTTATTGATATGGTTATTGCTATTGCCAAGGGGTTTCCCCAGTATATATACACTGCAAGGTCGGCTGTATCCCTTGTCTTTATTATACCTGAAATACTCCCTCACTGTCCCCTGTTCCATACTAAATAAAGAATTCGATGAACCTGGTTCTAATTGCATATTCAAACCGTTTATGCAACCTTAACATGATTTTTAACGTCACTGAAAGTGAGTCATTGCAGATTATTAATAAATGTTTAAAAATCTAAATCTAATAAACAAGGTTTTATAAGAACATTAATATTTTTTGGCCATTTTCTTGCGCGTCTTTAATTCCAGATAAACCGCGGCCGGAATTAATAACAGGATTTCTTTACGATATTTGTTTACAGGGTCTACTGGGTTAAAAAAAATGAGAATTTAATTACGATCTTAAACATATAAATTTAATGATTTGAAAGTTAAATTTTGTCTTCTGTCTAATCTTTTAATACAGTTGTCTTAGATTCTACCATGCATGCTTTCAAACAGCTGATGGATCATGGATACACATAAACATGATAAACTGTATACAGTATGTATCAGCTTCTATTTCTTTTCTAATAAAAAAGGTTGAATAATTTCCAATCAGTCGTTTCTAAAGTCTCTTCCTTCGTGGTTAATCCTGACAAGAAGGAGGTTAATAAAGTAAGAAGGGTTCTGTTGTGAATGAGGCACACCTATCCTGGATGATCCCGGTCCTAAAATTCTTATAAACATCTGGCATTTTATTAAATATTGAATAGAAAATTTTATTTGCAGCAAATAATTTTAGTTACAAAATCTATTTTAGTCTCACCGTAATTTTTTTTCTCATATTTTTCATTAAACTAAAAAGTCAACAAATTTTAGCAGTCAAAACCTTTTCAGTGTTGGAAAGCTTAAAAGCGATAGGATAATGATAGGATAGGATAGGATAGGATAGGATAGGATATAGGATAAGGATAGGATAGGATAGGATAGGATAGGATAGGATAGGATAGGATAGGATAGGATAGGATAGGATAGGATAGGATAGGATAGGATAGGATAGGATAGGATAGGATAAGGGATTTAACAAAAAATAAATTTCAACTTTAACGAACTGGCTTGGGAACCCAGTTTTGTCAGTAAACTAAGTTTCCGAGGTTCTACCGAGTTTCCCAATAAAAATTTGAGTAAAGTAAGTAAAGGGGATTATGAGTTATGATTGGACATCCAAAAAATAGACAGACAAACAGAATAATAGAGGTTATGATAACAATACACGGGCAGCCGTAGTACATTTGAATTTCCGAGCCGGGTCAACCTTTCTGGTCCCAGTTTGTACTGTGTCGCCCGGACATTGGGTAAATAAAGCAAACACTCAATAGGACTATAGCCGGTGAAACAAGGTTGACGCGGTCAGACTTTTGGTTAAATTTATGTTTAGGGATTAGAAGGATTAACAACTAGCTTGAAGGTTTAGGGATTAGAAGGATTAACAACTAGCTTGAAGGTTTAGGGATTAGAAGGATTAAATACTAGTTTAAAGGTTTATGGATTTGAAGGATTATACTAGTTTAAAGGTTTAGGGATTAGAAGGATTAAATACAAGTTTGAAGGTTTATGGATTTGAAGGATTATACTAGTTCAAAGGTTTAGGGATTTGAAGGATTAAATTTTAGCTCTCGGGTTTAGCCTAGATGGAGTTTAAAAACAAATATAAAACCATTTAAGAATCTTGAATATCTTGATCTTTGGACTTTGAATAAACTTGATAAACTGAATATGCTGTACAAACTAATTTAGATAAAGATCTTGGAGCAGCATGACCTAAACATATATGAATACTTTTATGTACACCTACAATCATATATGTTTGAATACAGTGGGACCCGTAATTCTGTGGAAAAGGAGGGGTTTAGATATTTCAATGAACCCTACAGACAGTAATTTTACAGTGTACATAGACACTTTTCCCTCAACAAGTCGATTTTTTAGGTTCCTGGTTCAACTAGTTGCTTTTTAACAACATTAAATAATATTAGATTACTTCAATGTCGTCTTCCGTTTCCACAGTTTTAAACAGTCGCTTAAACTCAGACACACACTTTATGTAATGAAAACAAATTTGTATGAAAAAATAATTAAAAATTTTCAAATTTTGTTTGAATCTTTGCGAGCCTCTTTAAAGCCAGAAAACAATGCAATAATACTACAGTTATATTTTACTAGATACAAAAGAGTCTCGCCAGGAATTTCGAAATTAACGTCAAATAAAGACGACATCAATTTTGAAAATTGCCGACAACAAAAAAATAACAAATATTTTTTTTCAGATTGAACCAAGGGAAGAGATTGCGCAGCAGAAAAATCAAATTAAAAAAAATGTTTTACAATGAAATATTAGTCTGGTATACAGGCGCTGTTTGGTTGGTTAAAACTAAAATATTTGGAAAAGAAGGATTGAGGTTTAGTGGAAATTATCGTGGTTTCAGTGGTAATAAATATTGGCAGTGTTATCGTATCTTTATATATATATTTATATATATCTTAGTGCTGTAAACCACGAGAGAAAAATACTGGTTTTCCACTTAATTTGAATCTTAGATCAGACTTACTGAAAACTCCGGGCCATTTTATGTACCGTACTGAATTACAGACAACTAGAGCAAGCAGTACAATACAGTACAATACAGTACAGTACAGTGCAGTACAGTATGTGCACAGACTATTTCAGTTTTTTATTTTAAAAAGCATGAAAAGATTTTGAAATTTCTAAGAATATAATTTGTTTTTAGTTTTTTTTGATAAGATGTATAATATTTAAAGTAGATTTTAAAAAAATCGCCAGAGATCGGAACTTTTGAATGGACAGTGTAAATCTGAAACGCTTGATCTCTATATCTAAAGTGGGAACTTTTAAATTTGAGAATTATTGCTTAATCCCTCAATTAAAATTGTCCCTGCTGGGTATAGCCTTCACGGGATACTAGTCCGTAGATCAGCATAAAATGGAGATCACATGCTTGATCTCGAGATTAACAACACAAAAATTATCTTTTTTTTTTGCAGTTATTGTATGTTTTATTGTTTATGTATACACGATCATCTTGTTACAAATCCACCCCTAGATTTACACTCTCTAGAGTTAATCCTTCATTTGTTTAAAATATTTCAACGACAAAATATTGTGATTTAAAAAATTATATTCATCTAGAATAATCTGGAATTAATTATGGATCTAATAAAATCTAATAATATTTCTGTTGACCATTTTTATTATGTATGATTACATGCATCGTTTAAATTATAGCTTTTTGTACCATTTTTGTACCATTTATGTACCATTTATGAACCATTTATGTACCATTTATGTACCTATTTGTGTGTGCGAAATAAAGATTCATAGATTTGTCGAGAATTGTAAATTTAAGGCTACACGAACTTTAAAACCTCGAATTGGTAAAAAAGACTGCTTTGAAAAATTGTTTAAATTTGTAAGACTGGGCATTGGCCTTACGTGATCTTTTCTCAAATAATGTTTTAAAGGGGGTTATTTAGATACACCCTGTAGTAAGTGTGGAGGGGTTATTTAGATACACCCTGTAGTGAGTGGGTAGGGGTTATTGAGATACACCCTGTAGTGAGTTGGGAGAGGTTATTTAGATACACTCTGTAGTGAGTGGGAGAGGTTATTTAGATACACTCTGTAGTGAGTGGGGAGGGGTTATTGAGATACACCCTGTAGTGAGTGGGGAGAGGTTATTTAGATACACTCTGTAGTGAGTGGGGAGGGGTTATTGAGATACACCCTGTAGTGAGTGGGGAGGGGTTAATTAAATACACCCTGTAGTGAGTGGGGAGGGGTTATTTAGATACACCCTGTAGTGAGTGGGGAGGGGTTATTTAGATACACTCTGTAGTGAGTGGGGAGGGGTTATTTATATACACCCTGTAATGAGTGGTGAGCTCATTATAACTTATAAATTCCAGGATTCATTCCTTTAATTCCTTGGATACAGGGACGTAACAAATTCTGGAGAGGGGTGGGGGAGGTCTAAAAAAATTGAAAGAAAATGCTAAGTTTATTGTTTGCCATGAGTTTATATTGTCTCTCTTGGTATTCATGCTTTTTAGCTTTAAGCCAAAGTGTAGGATCTATGACAAATTGAATCAAAAGTTAAAAACATAAAAAATAACTTTTTTATAAGAAAATATCATTGATTGCTAACACTGGCATTTTTATAAATATAAAGACTGAACAACCTGCACTAAGTAAAATTGTAAAAGTAGAAAATTCTGGAAATATGTTACTTCATCATAATTTCTAACGTTAATTGCTGCATGATTTAATGATCTTTAGTTCCTGATTATAAACAATTTATGAGCATCAACACGTAACATGATAATTTGCATAGTTCAAGGGGTTAAAGGGACTGTTGGTGAAATTTTAATTGACCCTCTATTTACAGAGCTGCATGCCTGATATCTATGATTTCCCTTTATCCTATTATCTAAGCAAAACTGATGAAGATATCCTTGTTTTCTGCCTGAAAATCTATATTTTTTGATTCCGGTTTTGCATGAAAGTGACTAACGGATTTTTTCAGCATAGATAGGGAGAAGAGAGAAGGGAGGAGGAAGGAAGAGAGAGAGATGACAGAAAATAATTAAAGTTAAAGGAGGAAAGTTAAAAGAGAAGAAAAAGGGAAAAAAAGAAAATTAAAAGAAAATTAAAAGAGAAGAAAAAGAGAAGTAAAGAGAAGAAAAGAGCAGAAAAATAGAAGAAAAAAGAGATAGACGTAAAAAAGAGAAGAAAAAAGAGATAGACGTAAAAAAGAGAAGAAAAAGAGATGAATAATAGAAGAAGAATAGAAGAAAAAAGAGATAGAAGTAAAAAAGAGAAGAAAAAGAGAAGAAAAAGAGAAGAAAAAGAGAAGTAAACGAGAAGAAAAAGAAAAAGAAAAGAGAAGAAAAGGAGAAGAAAAGTAAAAGAAAAAGAGAAAAAAGAGAGAAAGCAGAAAACACTTTTTAAGATAAGAAAATGACGGTATAATGTTTTTTAGATTAAGGTTTGCAGGGTTCCATTGTGAACCGGACACTACCCTCTTTTAATTAAAGGACATTAAAAGATTACAACCATAGTCCATTTAAATTTCTTTTTTTTTTGCTTCCAAAATTTTCCAGATTTTATGATTTTTAAAACGATAAAATTTGTTCGAAGTCACCTCAGAAAGCTTATATTTCACTGCATACAGTTTTGATTGCAGTTCTACAAGACATAAAGAGATCCCAGCAGGGAGGTTAAAAACAATTCAAATTCATTGATAAATCCTGCAGTTGAGTAGTTTTTAAACCCCTTCATGCACGAGAAGTGAAGAGAATTAACATTTTATGATCTTAAATGTGAATTTTATAGGCAATTTTACTGCAAAATAGCAAGCAGACCCATAAACAGCTGTAACAGCTTAACTTCATACTTGACGCACTTTAATGGTCCTCTACGCAAATTACGCAAATTCCAAGCAAATTCTTTGCAAAATTCCGCGCATATTTTGCTAATTAAGTAGAAATTTTATTATTTTCATACATGAGAAAGCTTCAATAAAGGGATTAAAACGTCATATCAATTGACCCTTCATTTATATATATAGAGTGCCATGCATACGATTCACAACGGTCCTCTTCTAACATCCATCATATATCCTTATTTTTCAGCTGAAAATTTATTATTTTTAATTGGGATTTCTGTATAAAAGGGATAGTTACTTGCATATTTTTTGTATTATAATAGATATTTTATATTATATTATTTGAAGAGGTTGAGAGAATTTTATAAGAAAAAGTCCTAAATCGATTTTCAACTAAAATTAGGTAATGCTTTAGAATAAATTTGGAAAATAAATGTAAAAATATATTTACATAAATTTTGTTTAAATATTAATATAAATAACATAATATTAGAATATTTGAAACTTGGAATGTAGCACTATAGTTACAGTAGATGTAAATATTTCCATTTACTGATAGAGCCGATTGAAGGATTCATAACTCTGATTGGATAGATAGATAGATGTTACCGCCACACTATTTCTATTGGTTCAGAATAGACAACAAACACATGACTGAACCCTGATTGGATCGGGCGCTAATGGACTCGGCATACAGGAGTGGTAGATGAAGTACAAGTTGGTAGTTGGTCTAGTGAAAGGTTTGGGAAATTAATTAATTAGATTAATAGCCAGGTTGGTAAATAGTTTGGAATTTGGGATTGGGATAAGGCTTTGGATACAGAGCTTGGAACATTAGGATAGATTTATGACTTCAGTAAAATGGTTATGATTAACAAGGCAGAATTGAGACTGGAGAAAGGTATTTTGTTAGGATTTTTACGAATTGGGATTTTAATTGTGTAAGATGAATCCCTATTCCTTCCTAGTTTGAGAAAACGGGTTTACTCCAGAGTAATAAAGAAGTCTCCAATAATCCTTGAGGACAATTTGCCGGCGAAAGTTTGGGGGTAATTATACTTCACTTTAAATATTTGAATTTTATTCAAATTTTTCACATAAATCTTTTCCAAAACAGCAAGTTCAACGTTATAAAATACATATTGTATAAAATAATGATGAAAAATAAACTGATAAATGAAATTGTCGATGTAATTTGAGTGATATCCTTATTTTTTTATCTGAAATGTTATAATTTTCAATTACGGGTTCTCTTCCAAAGTGACTTGAGCGCTATAATTTACAACGCTTGTTCTTGATATCCACTGTGACACTGCAATTTAAAAATTTCAGTATAATGTGGTTGATCCTTCAATTCTAGTTATATCTGCCAGATGGTCCGGTTACAACCAGAGTTTATCCAAGAGAGGAATTAATTTAATCCTTATACATATATCTGATCCCGGGACATGACAGTATTATAAAAGTGAGACGCTTTAAGCGAGCGTGAAACGACGATATCTGCACCTTCGCGTATCAGACAAATACAAATGCATCGCTTAAAGGGACTGTAAGCGTAATGTTTAAGTGACCCTCCATACAAAGATAGCAATGCCCGATTTACAACGGTACCGTTAAAACCTTCTCTGATCAAAATTGTGGAAATTACCGTTGGTTTACTGACTAGAAAAGTGTTTATTTCTTTGAGTTTCTTCATTGCTTCTTATAAACAAGGAATGCACAAGCAACTTTCGCAGAGGTATCGCAATTGAAAACAAAAACATATATTTTTAATTCATACTATCAGAAATTTATCAGAAATTTATCAGAAATTTATCAGAAATTTATCAGAAATTTATCAGAAATAGCTTTCAAGGGTAAAAATATCGGGCATTGAAATCTTTGCATGGAGAGTCACTTTAAATTGCGCTTACAGTCCTTTTATACTGAATGGACACTTGAAAATACGTAAACAATCCCTTTAAACTGTTCCTATTTGTTTGAATGCCCCTGTGTATTGCATAAAGGGTAAGTTGTGTGTAGAATATAGAGCAGTATTCTCTGAACACACTATTAAACTTGTTAACATTGTTACGCCTGGTAATTAAGCCAAAATGCATCTTTAAATGGCCTGACAGCAGATATTGGCGTCAGCGGAGAGCATTAAACTGCGTCAGAACAGCTAAATTTGCGTACCAGTGCGTAGAATGACCTTGTATAATGGTTATGAGATGATAGTAATGGTCGTTACTGGGACAGTTATAGCTCACTTTACACACATTCAACAGTTACAGCAAAAGCTGCCACAGCTGTTTATACAAATTGAATCAGCTGCTGTTCTAGAAATTTATGTTGTGGTTGCTTAGGCAGGACAAGAAAGGACAGGACAGGAAAGGACAGGTTCTATCTATCTATCTATCTATCTATCTATCTATCTTTAAAGCCAAAATATCCATTGTCCAGCTAAGGGCAGACTCTAGAGATATAAGATCGTAAATGCAAGAGACTTCTGATAAAGAAATCTCCTTCCATTGTTAACTAGAATATTTGTGTTGATGAATAGGGTTCATATTCTTGTCCTTTCACAGTCTATTCCAGTCCTTTCAGGATCTATTCCAGCCTTTTCCGGACCCATTCCAACCCTTTCAGGGTCCATTCCAGTTCTTTCAGATTCCATTCTAGCACTTTCAGGATCCATTCAAGCCCTTTCAGGTTCCATTTCAGCTCTTTTAGGATCATTTCCAGTCCTTTTCGGGTTGATTTAAGCCCTTTCAATCGCATTCTAGCCCTTTCAAGGTTGATTCAAGTCCTTTCAGGCTCCATTCAAGTCCATTTCAGGGTTCTTTACAGTCTTTTCGGGTTCCATTCCAGCCCTTTCAGGGTCCATTACAGTTCTTTAGTTCTTTTCTCTTCATTTCAGAGGGACCCTATTCTTGTTCCCCTTGGTTCTATTCCCTTCATTTCAGGGACACCGTACTCTTGCACCCCTTGGTTCTGTTCCCTTTATTTTAGGGGCACCCTACCCTTGCCCCCCTTGGTTCTGTTCCCTTTATTTCATGGGCACCCTTCTCTTGCCCCCCTTGGTTCTCTTCCCTTTATTTCAGGGGCACCCTACTCTTGCCCCCCTTGGTTCTCTTCCCTTTATTTCAGGGGCACCCTACTCTTGCCCCCCTTGGTTCTCTTCCCTTTCATTTCAGGGGCACCCTACTCTTGCCCCCCCTTGGTTCTGTTCCCTTTATTTCAGGGGCACCCTACTCTTGCCCCCCTTGGTTCTGTTCCCTTCCATTTCTCCGAAGCTCAGTATCTCTTTCTACTTGGCTAAACCTCTCAGCTAAAAATACTAGGAATGAACGAGAATTTTAAAACTCGGTTCATGCAGCAATATTATATCTACATTATTTTAATATAAACATGTCTCTACGTATCCAGAGTTAAGAATGTATTAGTAAAAATAAAAAATAGGTATTTTGAAAAAATACATTTTTATTCTTGACGGAGTGGTATCGGAGGAGCAAGTTTTAAGGTTGGGTTCGATTTCTTCCTTTTGATTAATTATCTAATCTTCCAAGTCTTGATGTTTTTATTTAAAAAAAAACAATCTGCTGAATCCAGAGTTACTAAAATTAATGATTAGGCGTTTATAGGGAATGCAGAAGTAACTCAAATTGAATGCCTTTTAATAAATTTATGAGGTATATATTCTAAAGATAGGAAAAGAGGTTGGTATCCTTTATGAATTATCCCCTTGCACAGTTTAAATATCAAATTTAATAACATGCAAATAATATTTGCACCCTGTTAGAGAGATTAAAGTGTGTTAGTAATAAGCCGGTATACATGGGGAAAAAAACATATCTTAATAAGAATTCTTAGTGCTATATTTTAGTAAAAATTATAATGAATTTCCACTAGATATACATGCAAACATTTATTTCAGCTTAGTTCTGTCTTTTTAACTTTTCACATTAACAACTGAGAACATTGAAAGGAAGTGTTAGTGAATGATTTGAAACAAATCACAAATTCAAACTCAAGTAAGTATGGTAAAACGTAAATTCAATATTGTTAGTAATATATTTTCTAAAAAAAAATTTTTTCTTCCTAAATCGCACAACATCGCGATCATAAATACAGTGCCAACTATTTCACCCCCTTTCAGAACTATATCTAGACTAGGTTTTCAGGGTGCTTCGCGCCAATCTTCTATTTCAATCATAAACAATTTTCTCTTTGTGTACATTGTAAAACAAAAACTAAAAAACTTCACTGATTTTATACAAAAATTTCATGGCTTTTCAAAATTTTCTGAGAATCAAACTTTGTTGGAGGCAAATTTTTTTAATTTTGATCATTCATAAACCTTTCCTGAGGTCTTGTGAGGTCCCACAGAAATTTGGGCTGGATCGTTTCAGCCGTTTTGATGTTTACTGGATACAAACAAACAGACAAGTAAAGCATTTATATTGAAGTACTTATGAAAGATTAAGAGTAATAAAGAAGAAAAGTAGCAAAAACGAGAAAAAAATATTTCAGCTACTTTACTGAAGCAATAAATTACTGTTAGTGGTTTATGATATATCAACTGAAGTGCTTGGCAATTCCCATGTAATTTCAAAAATTCCAAATTTTTTTATCATTTGTCACCATGGTTTTATCAGATAGACGTTTTATCATCAAATATTATCAAATATCAAGCTTTTAAAGGACTTGTTCATCGCAAATCATAAATCATGTTACTCCCTAATCAAATATCAAGCTCTAGCCATCATATTCCTTCCTAATCAAATATCAAGCTCTAGCAATCATGTTCTTCCCTAGCAAAATATCAAGCTTTAGAAATCATGTTCCTCCCTAGCCAAATATCAAGCTTAAGAAATCATGTTCTTCCCTGGCCAAATATCAAGCTTTAGAAATCATGTTCCTCCCTAGCCAAATATCAAGCTTTAGAAATCATGCTCCTCCCTAGCCATCTGGTTGCTTAGACAGGACAAGAAAGGACAGGACAGGAAAGGACAGGACTTCAAACAAAAGCTATCTCTTTATCTCATGGATTAACCGGAGATGGAAACTATTGTGTTGAACACTTTCCGTCCCGTGCGCTTAATCTCGATATCCATTATGGACACTTTTAATATTCTGCTTAATTTTCACTTCTGAATATCCCTGTTGGGTTCCGTCCAACAAAAAACAATTTCCCGGCTTCTGATTGACTGTTCGCTTTCTGCAGACAATACTCGGATTGTTTGAATTTTAGACATTTTTCTGGATATTAAAAAAAATTATAAAAATCCGCAGATTAACGAAAAGAGGAGATCCGGCATTGATCTCGATATCCACAATTCTAAGTTTTCATCTCAGAGTGTTTTGCATTTCGGTTTCTTGAATTTGAATTCAATTTCGTTTTGATCTATAATTTAGCATATTTTAAATTTACAAAATTCACCGAGAAAATCTGCGTGCCGGAGATATCATTTACAATATTTTGAAAATTGTATAATGAAATTCAAATGAGCGGATACAACATTTTAAAAAATGTTTTGAATAAAAATTTGCGCAGCGAAAAACTCAATTTTGATTTTGCATTTAACGTTTAATTTCCCCCATATACATAAAAAATTGATTTTAAGTTAAAATGCTTTCGAAAAATCGTAATTTTTCAGAAAAATCTAATTTCATGAAATGCTGTCAAAAAAAACGCAACAAGAACGTTTTTAGTAACAATTTTGCGATACAACATAAAAATTAGGTTTCAATTAAAACTCAATATTAAAACATCACGTTTCAATGATAGGCTACTTAAATGATATCATACAAAAAAACATGCACGTGTTTTTAAAAAACAAAATACAAAGCACGTTTTCAGCATAAACTCAGTTTAATAAAATGCTGTTAAAAAAGATATACAATGCACGTTTTCAATACCAGGTAAACTTAATAAGGTGAAGTATAAATTCCAGTATATTCCAATATATGTTGTTAAAGACCATTTTCTCTATAGATAAATACACATGGACAGGGTGATATAGAAATCATGAGAATTAAAAACAAACTGAATTAGAGAGTAACTTTAAAAGCGTTTAAGGTTTTCTGAATCCGCCTGTCACTAAAGTTGCTGTTAAATCCTCATGTTTTCTGAATCCCCCTGTCTCTGCTGAGGAGAGTTTGAGCGCAATATTGGTGGAGATAAATCTTGTAAAAGGAATTAAGGTTGATCCGGGATATATTGCTTTTACTAAACCAACAGAATACTTAGTACATACATACACAGTACATACACATACTGTACACAGTACATACACATACTTACACAGTACATACACATACTGTACACAGTACATACATATACAGTACACAGAACATACACATTCAGTATACAGTACACACGCACACAGTACATACACATACTGTACACAGTACATGCTATACAGGTGGATGAACATACATATACAGTACACAGATCATACACATTCAGTATACAGTACATACGCATACAGTACATAGTTCATACAAATATAGTACACATTACTTGCACATACAGTACAGAGTATAAACAACAGTACAGAGTACATATGTAATAAATATCGCGTAATTGTAATAAAAGTAGTGTAACACGATATTGATAAACATAAGCTACGTAACTTGATTAAGGCATTGATAGCTCAAGATCATGTCCAAGCAAGAGGCATTGCTAGTTGCGTGCTTGTGTCTGTGTAGACATTGATAGCTGACGAGCTTGTGAGTTTAGTATTGATAGCTAAGTAAAACTGAATTGTACCTGAATAGATACGGGTTCGAGAGCAGTTTATGGAGTAGGGTATTTACTTCACATACACATAATATACAGTGCATACATACACAGTACACTGTACATATCCAGTACATACACATACAGTGCTCAGTATATAAACTGTTCATACCAGGGGGCGGAAACGTCATGTGTGTGTGTCTGTACCAAAAGAGTGTGTGTAAGGAATACCGAACCAAAGGTGTGTACTGTAGGATTATACAGTACATAAGAATCTCGGTATTTGAACAGTTTAGGAGAGTACATTTGTTTATTGTTAATTGTTTACTTAAAAATAAGTTCAATATACATGTAGTATATTATTTACATATTTAAGTCAACACTATAAAGCCAAATTTTCATGCAAAGAATATAATTTGATTAAAGTTTACAATAAACTACTCGTTATTCAAGTTTAATTATAATTGACGACATTGTTCTGCAATTTCCTTGACTGTAGTCATGTTGTGTGTCTGTAATTCGATGTATAAACATTACAATACATATTGTATTTATATATATGTATATTCAAACTGTACAGTGTCGTACATGTATGTATATATATAAATATATATATTTTCTTTTTTTTACTTCTTTTTTTCTTTTTTTTCTTTTTTTAATAAAAATGTGAAGTTAAAAACTGAAATATATATATACATACATATATACATAAATTATATATATAGATATATGCTAGTGTATAAATCCTAGAGGTCTATTAAACCTTCAAAAAGAAGAGAGATAGGGG
>NW_019397021.1:199736-200092 GCF_000591075.1 Eurytemora carolleeae | reverse complement strand
ATTACTTCCATATATTTGTAAACAATGTCTGATCTTGTCTCATGTATATAAGTTTACACTACATTAACATATTTTCAAGCGTATCTTTAATCTCTGGAAAAAGGAAAAAATCCAGATAAAATATGCTCAAATATTCGCTAAAAGCTGACAAAAAAACTTCCAATGAAAACAGAGATAATGAGGCTGCAACCAATGAGATCGGTAAGTTCCCCCACGTGATATACAATCTAACCAATTAGAATCCAGAAACAGGTCACGTGATGTTCTCGTATTCTCCACATGACCTCCTCTGTATGTAAATGATTAATGGGTGAAATATTTAAATTATTGTTGGGTCTGGAGCTAGGGGGAGCTAT
>NW_019397021.1:195623-199043 GCF_000591075.1 Eurytemora carolleeae | reverse complement strand
CCCTCCGCCCGCCTCATTCCCCGTTTTTGCCTGAAAACAAAACCCATAAATCCCCCGGCCCCCATTGTTTCTCCCCGGGATATAAATTGTGTAGAGTAGACCAGGGAAAAGTGCTGACAGACTCAGAATGTTTTAATTTAAAACTAGGAGTGGAGGAAACATCATAGAATGGAGGCAAGATTATAGAATGGAGGAAATGATGATTAGATGGAGAATATATGATATAATGGAGGCTAAGACAATATGTGACGGAGGATAAGATGAGAGATTGGAGGAAGTCTGATGAATGGAGTCATATTGATAGAATGGAGGACATTATGCATAGAGGGAATAAAATATGACAAATGACATGATGATATAATGGATGACATAATAATTGCAAAAAAGGGATGAGCATAGGACGAAGAACATCATGTCAATATAGGACGAAGGACATTATGTCAATATAACGAAGGACATGATAATAGGACTCATGACATTATGCTAGAACGAAGAACAAGACAAAACAATATAATTGATTTATATATTTTTATATATTTTATATATGTTTAATAATGAATTTATCATTTATTATATTTTAGATCGGGGGAACTATCTTGGTAATTGCTGAGTTATTGGTGATTTTAATGCTAGCTTCCGGAACCATTTCTACAGGAGCACGTTCAAACAAACCGGACAAGGACGTGACATTAAACCTGGTGCAGCCTAGACACAAAACATACAGGGTGTACCACAAAACATACAGGGTGTACCACAAAACATACAGGGTGTACCACAAAACATACAGGGTGTACCACAAAACATAAAGGGTGTACCACAATACATACAGGGTGTACCACAAAACATAACAGTTGAGATATGATCTCAGATAGTTCCTAAGTATCTAATGACAAAATTTGTATTAAAAAATGAAACGACTTTTAAAGATTCCTTGATAATTTGGTCTTTTAGAATGCCTCCTGGAAAAAAACTTTAAGTTGTGCAATCCTTTTTAATCACACTTTGTTACTAGATAGCTTACGTCAAGGATAAAAAAGAGACTTTTAAGTGGCACCTCAAATGTCATGTTTAGTTGACAGCCTGCATTTAAAAAAAGCTGCACAAATTAAGAAAAAAATAATTTGTCCAATGTTGCTATTTTCAATTTGTACTTTGTAACTCTTGCTAATTTGTAATTTTAAACTCTTTCCAATTTGTACTCTGTAACTTTTGCCAATTCGTACTTTTTAACTTATGCCAACTTGTGCTCAAAAACGTTTGCCAATTTGCACGTTGTAACTCTTTTCAATTTGTACTTTGTAACTCTTGCTTATTTGTAATTTTAAATTCTTTTCAATTTGTACTCTGTAACTTTTGCAAATTCGTACTTTTTAACTTATGCCAATTTGTGTTCAGGAACTTTTGCCAATTTGCACGTTGTAACTCTTGCCAATTTGTACTTTGTGACTCTTGCCATTTGTACCGCAACCAGTAATAATAATAATAGCAAAAATAATGTTTATAATAATCATAGCATTATAAATAATGATGATAACAATAATACTGATTATAATGATGATAGTGATAAAGAATATATTAAAAAATAAAGAAAAAATACTAATTTTGAAAATTGTACTTTTTGTTCTTATATTTAACATATGGCCCATCTATCAAGTGAATGTGGTTTAAACCTTATTTACAGAAAATATTTAACAAAACTTCAAATATTTATATTTATTTGTGGTTAAATACAACTCAGCCATAGGAACTACAAACACTAGATTTTACATAAATTTAGGTTTAAATCAAATCTGAAATTAATGATTTTTGGCTTTTCCTGGTTCTTGCAACTAATGGAATCTGTAAGAAACTTTTTGCGATTTTTGTTATAAAATGAACTCATTACTCTGTTAAAGGGACTGTAAAGGAAAAATGAAAGGGGGTATAGGCTGAAACTTTAAACTTTCGTATAATTTTAACACAGTTTTATATCAATTTCTCGAGACAGGAACATCAGATAAAACTTGCATGGGTCGCGATCAAGANAAAATTAAAAGGTATGCCCGGATAAAAAATTAAAAGGTATGCCCGGATAAAAAATTAAAAGGTATGCCCGGCTAAAAAATTAAAAGGTATGCCCGGATAAAAAATTTATTAAAATTCTGTTAGTTTGTTCCATACATCTCATAATTCTTGAAATTATTACCTTTCTAAGATTTGTATATTTCACACAAAAATAATTTTTCGAATGATTTTCGCAACGTGTTTAATTTGATATATGATCATTTTTCTTGTGGTCTGTATCTAACCCTGAATGGTATAAATCTAGTAAATGTGGTTCTACAGTAGTTTATTGTAAGCCTGGTGACACATTGCCTACACTCTTAAATGGAAAACAATATAAAGTATTCGAGAGCAGTTCTCCTTACACCACAATATTGCAAACATTTTAGACAAATAACTTTTTATAAAAACTTGATGGGAATATTTTTTATAACAAAACTATGGAAAAACATTCGATAAAAACATTTTTGGAAAACATTTTAAACATATAATAAAAGAAAACATTATATTCAAACATTTTTAACACATATTACAAGATACAAAAATTATAAACAAACATCGTATGAAGACAAAAAAATAACATCGTAGATATTAGACAAACATTACAGACAAATATTAAAGATATTAGACGAACATTACAGATAAATATTAAAGATATTAGACAAACATTACAGACAAATATTAAAAATATTAGACAAACATTACAGACAAATATTAAAGATATTAGACAAACATTACAGACAAATATTAAAAATATTAGACAAACATTACAGACAAATATTAAAGATATTAGACAAACATTACAGACAAATATTAAAGATATTAGACAAACATTACAAACAAATATTAGAGATATTAGACGAACATTACAGATAAATATTAAAGATATTAGACGAACATTACTGACAAATATTAAAGATATTAGACGAACATTACGGACAAATATTAAAGATATTAGACGAACATTACGGACAAATATTATTAGAAAATAACAAAATTACAAAGTACAACAAATTACAAGTACATTGACGGACACGTTGTACACTCATTGTAGACATTATGGACAAAATAATAACATTTACAAAATTAAGACAAAAACAAACACTATATTATTGAGGAAAAATTGCATGATAACTTTTCTATAGAAAGATAAATGTTTTTGATACACATTTACAGCAACTCTTTTTTCAAGATAATTTTGAAACTTTTTCATGTTCATTGTTAACATTTTTTCATGTTCATTGTTCACATTTTTTAGCTTGCAATCTTCGTGCATCTAATACATTTTATATTAGCTCAATATTTGGTGAAAATATATGAATATATAAATATATAAATATATAAATATATAAATATATAAATATATAAATACATAAT
>NW_019397021.1:190681-195028 GCF_000591075.1 Eurytemora carolleeae | reverse complement strand
TTGTTCTTCTTCACTTCCCTTCCCCTTCCTTCTTCTTTAATCTACTGGCTTGCTTTTCTTCACTCCCCTCCCTTCCTTTTTCTTTAATCTACTGCCTTTTTCTTTTTCTCTCCCCACACCTTCCTTCTTCTTTAATCTCTTCTATCTCAACCCATCTCTTACCTTCTACCTTCTACCTTCTATATTTCATATTTTTCACCCAATTAACCAATTAAAAAATTACTACAAAGCTAAAGGTTAAGTATAGTATACTGACCCTTCATTATATTTATTATCCTACCTCCCCTCCCCGCTCATAACTGACATACTTCATTTATATTTTTAAAGGGACTGTACGCCGTCGTCATAGTTCTATGTGACCTTCCACATTCAAAAGTTTACTCGCAACATTTTACACGTATCTTTATCTGAGATATACATAGTCAATTTTGTCAATTTTCTTCCTTGTCTCTGCTAAATACACTGTAATTTTAAAGATTGATAATTATAGATATTTTTAGCTAAGCTATTAGATAAATAAAATGATTATATAAAATTATGAATTTTAAATTATAAATTATATTATAATTATATATATTATATAATTAATTATAATTATAAATTATAAAATAATTATNTTATTATATTTTAGATCGGGGGAACTATCTTGGTAATTGCTGAGTTATTGGTGATTTTAATGCTAGCTTCCGGAACCATTTCTACAGGAGCACGTTCAAACAAACCGGACAAGGACGTGACATTAAACCTGGTGCAGCCTAGACACAAAACATACAGGGTGTACCACAAAACATACAGGGTGTACCACAAAACATACAGGGTGTACCACAAAACATACAGGGTGTACCACAAAACATAAAGGGTGTACCACAATACATACAGGGTGTACCACAAAACATAACAGTTGAGATATGATCTCAGATAGTTCCTAAGTATCTAATGACAAAATTTGTATTAAAAAATGAAACGACTTTTAAAGATTCCTTGATAATTTGGTCTTGTAGAATGCCTCCTGGAAAAAAACTTTAAGTTGTGCAATCCTTTTTAATCACACTTTGTTACTAGATAGCTTACGTCAAGGATAAAAAAGAGACTTTTAAGTGGCACCTCAAATGTCATGTTTAGTTGACAGCCTGCATTTAAAAAAAGCTGCACAAATTAAGAAAAAAATAATTTGTCCAATGTTGCTATTTTCAATTTGTACTTTGTAACTCTTGCTAATTTGTAATTTTAAACTCTTTCCAATTTGTACTCTGTAACTTTTGCCAATTCGTACTTTTTAACTTATGCCAACTTGTGCTCAAAAACGTTTGCCAATTTGCACGTTGTAACTCTTTTCAATTTGTACTTTGTAACTCTTGCTTATTTGTAATTTTAAACTCTTTTCAATTTGTACTCTGTAACTTTTGCAAATTCGTACTTTTTAACTTATGCCAATTTGTGTTCAGGAACTTTTGCCAATTTGCACGTTGTAACTCTTGCCAATTTTTTCTTTGTGACTCTTGCCATTTGTACCGCAACCAGTAATAATAATAATAGCAAAAATAATGTTTATAATAATCATAGCATTATATATAATGATGATAACAATACTACTGATTATAATGATAATAGTGATAAACAATATATTAAAAAATAAAGAAAAAATACTAATTTTGAAAATTGTACTTTTTGTTCTTATATTTAACATATGGCCCATCTATCAAGTGAATGTGGTTTAAACCTTATTTACAGAAAATATTTAACAAAACTTCAAATATTTATATTTATTTGTGGTTAAATACAACTCAGCCATAGGAACTACAAACACTAGATTTTACATAAATTTAGGTTTAAATCAAATCTGAAATTAATGATTTTTGGCTTTTCCTGGTTCTTGCAACTAATGGAATCTGTAAGAAACTTTTTGCGATTTTTGTTATAAAATGAACTCATTACTCTGTTAAAGGGACTGTAAAGGGAAAATGAAAGGGGGTATAGGATGAAATCTGAGAATCTCAGGCGTTGAACGATACATATAAGACATCTATCTGATGTTCCTGTCTCGAGAAATTGATATAAAACTGTGTCAAATTTATACGAAAATTCATATGTATGCAATTTTATATAAAAGTTGTAGGTTTAAACAGATCATATTCTACAAATACGAAACCAATCTGAAAAAGACTATATCATACATAATCCTTAGAGTCTCAGGTTTGCTCCAATAATAATTATCTAAATTTATTTTGCATTTTGCATTCTTAATAGATATAGTTAATATTATTACATTTAATCCGTATAGTCCTTATCACGTCACCAGAACTTCAGCCAATGGCAGTGCAGTATACTGGTCACGTGATTTCCATCTGTATCACATGACAACGATACTGCACTGTCATTGGCTGAAGTTCTGGTGACATAATATGGACTATACGGATTAAATGTAATAATATTATCATATAAAATTGCATATATATGGATTTTCGTATAAATTTGACACAGTTTTATATATTACTCGAGACAGGAACATCCGATGTCTCAATCAACTGCTGAGATTCTCAGGTTTCATCAAATACCCCCTTTCATTTTTCCTTTACAGCAGTCCCTTTAAAACTTTTTTTCTCTATACCTTAAACCTCTTTAAACCTAATGTCGTTCACCTTGGATTATTCAAAATATAATTTCTGCATGATACAGGGCTACTCACAAAATAAAATTTCTGCATGATACAGGGCTACTCACAAAAATATAATTTCTGCATGATACAGGGCTACTCACAAAAATATAATTTCTGCATGATACAGGACTACTCACAAAAATATAATTTCTGCTTGATACAGGGCTACTCACAAAAATATAATTTCTGCATGATACAGGGCTACTCACAAAAACTAGACTTTGATGATGACCAAAAGTTCCTTAAACCACGAATTTAAGAAAAGGGATTAAATAAATTTTGTAAAATCTTTTCAAAGTTTCATTCATCCTTCGTTGCTAACTCTGTAGTTTAAGTTTTAAATTTACAACACGATCAGAGAAGCCAATTTTGGTCATCAATTCGTTTAAATGAGAGTTAACGTTTGTGGCAAGTAATCAGTTATTTTATATTTCTTAAACATAATAACTGTAAAAACAAGTAAAGGAAATGAATCATTACATGCTAGAATTTCGATGTAAAATATCTCTCTTTGACAGACTCGTATTAATGTTTTTAACAAATAATGTAATATGTGTAAACTTTGTGAATGTTTTTTCTTGTACCAAACAACAAGTTGCATTGGTGAGACTAGACTATAAACGTTGCAGTTTAACCCGTTTACAAGTTTACAACCATAGTCCAAGGATTTAAACTCAATTTTAAGACCCTCATCAGTGTTGAAGATATTCCCAGCTATAGGAACATGTTTCACCCTTAAAGGGATATTAGACGTAATTTCAAGTGAGCCTCCATTCCAAGAGTGGCATGCCCGATTCACAATAGTACCCTTCAATTCACTATAGTACCCTTCAATTCACAATAGTACCCTTCAATTCACGATAGTACCCTTCAATTCACAATAGTACCCTTCAATTCACATTAGTACCCTTCAATTCACAATAGTACCCTTCAATTCACTATAGTACCCTTCAATTCACAATAGTACCCTTCAATTCACAATAGTACCCTTCAATTCACGATAGTACCCTTTAATTCACTATAGTATCCTTCAATTCACGATAGTACCCTTCAATTCACAATAGTACCCTTCAATTCACAATAGTACCCTATTTTAGTTGAGACAAAGGTTTAATGCACTTTAGCTACAATAGAAGTAAATATTTTCATTTACTTATAGCGCCGATTTAAGGATTCATTACTCTGATTGGATAATGAGATAGAGAAAAAGATAGATACTATTTCTATTGGTTCAGAATAGACAACAAACACATGTCTGAACCCTGATTGGATCAGGCGCTAATGGAACCGGCATACAGGATTGAATTAAAGATAAGGGTGTTGTGAAGCGGGCATATATCCCTTTTTAAATAGAATATATCGTGTATTGTCCCTTTAAACCTTAATTGCACAGGATATAGACTAGACCTGACGCAGTTTTTCTCTCAAATATATCCAGCGAATTATTGGCGTATTTCTAAACCATTTTTAAAATTTATAAATCGAGAAAATAATCATTTTCATACATCCCACTACTCCCATATATCCCAATAATCCCATCTATCCCAAAACTCTCATCTATCCAAACACTCCCTTATATCCCAATGATCCCATCAATCCCTTTACTCCCATCTATCCCAATACTCCCATCTATCCCAATACTCTCATCTATCCCAATACTCCCATCTATCCCAATACTCCCATCTATCCCA
>NW_019397021.1:175190-189893 GCF_000591075.1 Eurytemora carolleeae | reverse complement strand
ATAGTTAGATAAACAGACAACTCATTAGATAAACAGACAGATAGTTAGATTTACAGACAGATGGTTAGATTTACAGACAGATAGTTAGATTAACAGACAGATAGTTAGATAAAGAGTCATATAGTTAGATAAACAGACAAATCATTAGATAAACAGACAGACCGTTAGATTAACAGACAGATAGTTAGATTTACAGACAGATAGTTAGATTTACAGACAGATAGTTAGATAACCAGACAGATAGTTAGATAAACAGACATATAGTTAGATGAACAGATAAATCATTAGATAAACAGACAGATATTATATTTACAGACAGATAGTTAGATAACCAGACAGATAGTTCGATAAAGAGTCATATAGTTAGATAAACAGACAGATATTTAGATAAACAGACAGGTAGTTAGATAAACAGACAGGTAGTTAGATATACAGATAGAAAGTTAGATATACAGACAGAGATAGTTAGATAAACAGACAGATATTTAGAAAGATAGAGGCAGATATTCGAACAGACAAATATTGAGATAGACAAAAAATAGACATAACGCTAGAGAAAAAGATAAACAGAAAGATAGACAGATAAAGCTAAGTATAAAACGATAGACTTGTAAATAGATGACCCTTTTGCTAAAGATTAATAACAAGAAGAAATAACAACATAATTGAGAAACAAATTATAGAAATATTGAAATTACTAAATCTATATTTTTCTTTAAGCATGTTATATATATGGATATATATATATATGGATATTCCGATAATGTAAATAGAATTGATCATGCAACTATATAACGAGGGAAAATATATTTTCCAAAAGCCTCTTTACATCATTTACATCAAATAAGAAATTTGAGGGTAACTTAAAAGACTATTCATTTTTGTAATTATAAAGTAGTTTTTCCTTTAAAACTTGTGAATCATTATTTCATGATTTTTTGGAATCAGTATATGCACAAATAAGGAGCACATACATTTTTCAAGCTTTCCATTTTTGTGCGTTGAGTTTCTAAAAATGCATTGCGTGCGTTTTAAGAAAATTCAAACATTTTTTAAGTAACTTATATGAATCCAGCTAACAAAACTGTAATTCCAATCAAATTTTAAAAACTTTAAACACATTTTTGGGACACGCTGCATATAAAGCTGTATATAGGAAAACGCTAGGCAAGAATGATTATCATGAAATAGAAATAAATAATTATAAAATAAGTTTAAATTGCCGCCAGACATGCCGCTGCGCGTAACATCTCCATCTGCGCGCGTCAGGATCTTATATATCTAGAATTTGGCGCATTTATTCCTGTACACAGACCACACTGTCAAGCTGAGAGATATTTATGCCTTAAAGCCGAATATTTATCATGTAGAGAGAACAATGTGCTTATTACACGCAATAAATATTAATAATTCTAAATTTCTAAATTATAATTTGGCTGCGGCCCATGTATATTGTATATACACTATATCAGGGGCTCTACGTAATTACAGGGTTGTTAATCTTCCAAGGAATGATTAAACTCTTTTTTTCATGTTTTATTTCTAAATTGTTAATTTTAACATTTCCGTATATTCTGTAAGAAATCACTTATTCTTGTCTCTTGAATCCATCTTTGAATCCATTCACCAAATTTTTCTTGAATTCATCCTTTCATTCAATCCTTCCTAATCCATTCTTTTGTTTTTAATTATTTGAGTATTCGCATTTTTCCTATAATTTTCTCCCAATAAATATTTATATTTATCTATATATAAATTTGGCTTGTCTGTTTGTTTGTTTGTCTGTTTGTTTGTNATTTGAGATTTTTTTAATAGCAAATAATGCTTCTCAAGAACAATAAATACAACTGAACAAAATCACATCTTTGCAATTTTTTTTGATTGAATTTAATAAACTTTTGTTGTGAATTTCGAGTTTAATTTTTCCCTGCAATTTTTGCAATTTTTGTACAATGTAAAGAATTTTAGCACTGTCGCAAATACAACTGAATATTTTGACCTTGAACCTGGATAGAATGATAGATAGATAAATATATAGATGGGTTCATGGTGACATGAAGTTTAAAATTATATAAACAGTTGGATGTATAAAATGCAGAGTTTATTACAACCTTAAGTGACCATAAAAGGGGGTGGGAGAGCCCCCCCCCCCCATCGAACTATCATCCCTTTAACACGAGACTGAACATATTATAAAATTAAAACCAGCTAAAATTATTTCAAAAATATTCGGTCAAATTAAATCATTATGATCTTTTACAGTCCAATAGCTTCCCCGTTTCTCGGTGTCGTAAACGTTTTAAACTTAGTAAAAATGAAGACCTTAATGTATATAAACAAATCGTTAGAGCAGATAAAACGACGCCATTAGGAAAGTAGTTCTCTGTGTAAACCGAAATTACTCCGCGCCCGTGTAGAGTCAAGGCCCCACACTAAGCATTCGTATATGCCTAATTCCGCCGCTATTGACGCTAGTGTCGGATTAGACTAGAATCAACTCCTTTGAAAAGAGACTGGACAGAAAGAAATGCAGAACACATTTACAGCCTATAATTGGAAAGTTATTGCTCTTAACCTACAGAATTCGAGTCATCATTGTAAACCTCAACATTTAACAATTTCTTTTACAAATAAATTCAAGAGAGGAACTGATCTAGATCCAGGGTTTTTTATTTACATTTTTTTTCAGCGGTGTATGAACCCTGTACTTAACTAAGGTATTTTAAAATATTTTACCTAATTGTGATTTTAGATTTATTGTGAAGAATTTTTCATAGATGTTTGATATAATTTTGATTATTCAATTTAAATGTTTTCCTATCGCTAAATCTTGAAATCCAAATTTAAACTTAATATTTCTTTATGAAATCCAAATTTAAACTTAATATTTCTTTATAAAAGATTGGGATTATATTATTAGGTTTAGAATTTAAAATAAATAAAAAGGGTAACTAGGAGATAAAACAGATTCAGAACATTAAACATAAACAAACAAAATGTAAACATAGCAGACGAAACTCTTACAGATTACAGCTTTCTCAGTAGGGATCACTATACTAAATCAAAGAATTATTTTAAAAAGACGATATCGAATTCGTCACTGAATTCCCATGTTTATTGGGACACCCTGTATTATAACTTTGTAAATCCTCTAGTTTTCATTTTACTTGACAAATGCAAGATTGTTTGGTAGTCTAAGAAATGATTTTAACTAATCTCCAGAAATTTTCTGTTTTAAAATACAAAATTTTTAAAATAAATTAAAATTAAATAATGTGAACTATAAGCTTTTTAAACACTGCACAGTTAAACAATAATAAAATATGAAAATTTTTTAAAAACATTTTTAGTTTGTTAAAAGTAATATTGACTATCAATTTTTATCATGATTTTAGTACAGTTGGTTTTTAAAAGTGAGAGATGGGAAAAATTTTAACAAAAAATTCTCTTAAAATTTACACCAAAGAAAGTAAAAATTGTTCAAAATAAAATAAAAAACAATTTTTAGATTACTATTAAGGTTTTACCATAATTCTAAAACTATGTTTATTTAATAGCGAGAGAGACAACAATTTCTTTGGCCAAAGCATCATTTTAAACATAAAATTTTGTTTTAAACAAAAAAAATTGATGCCAAAAATCTTTTAAACGTTATCACCAAACTGTTTGTAAATGGGAGGTTTTACAGATTTTTATATGAATATTTTTTCGTAAAAAATTAATTAACTTAAAATAAACTCATTGATTAAAATCGTTATTTATATATATCTCTACCTAATTTTTTGATTTTATCAATTTCTTTTAAATTTCACAAATTTCAGTTGATTATTCTGAATTTGTCTAACCCAGCTAACCTAACCTAAATAGTTCTAAAATAAATAAATGGCGTTTTATCCAGCTTTTTCCCTGTACATTTCAGCTGAGGGTTGAAAAATAGTTTCCTTAATGGCGTTTCACGGGTTAAAAACAATCGATTAAAATAATCTTTATAAAAAAATTTGGAATTATTCTATTTTTTTGTCTTTACTATAATTCTTCACCATAAGTACTTTTCCTTCCCTTTTATTTTTGTAAAAAAAGAAGATATATCGTAGTTTAGTAAGATAAACAACTGAAATGTATAAACATTTTTCAATATAAATTTGTTTTGTTATTTTCTCTAAATTTTCTTTATTTTTTATTTCTCTTCTTTTTTCGCCTGTTTTTTAATTATTCTTTCTTTTCTTAAAATTTTTTTATCTTAAATCCTATTTTCAGTTCTCATTTTTTAATTTTAAACTTTTAGTCTATTTTGTCCCAGAATTCTCCGAATTTTTACCCCTGATAGCTTAAAAAGGGGGGGAGGGGGGGGAGTCTCTTCCTAAGTCGTGCCGCTAATTTCCCCTGTATCCCAGCCTAGTCCTGCCGAGTCATAGTTTTTCTTTTATCTATCCACGATTTTACAGTTTATGACTTAATTTAAGGCCACTGGTTGGCTTTGGTTCATATATTTTTGGTCTGCACAAAATGAGTATATTTGCGGGGGGACCGGAGAGGGGGTTAGGAGGGGCATGGGAATCCTTATCCTTCACGTACAAAAGGGGCATCCGGTCCCCCTCCTCCCCCCCCTCCAACCTAGGTATACCATAAATATAGAAAGATAGATAGATAGAGTTTCCACTTCCCCTGATATTGACTGAAAGATAAAAGCCAAAAAACGGCTTTATAATGACTTAATTAGAAACCTGGGAAGCATACGGTAGACAAATTACAAAGAAACAAAAATAAATATAAACTTTATAAGTGACCCTGCCCTCTATATTCAGAATGCCAGCAGTATCCTCTTTTTTTTAAGTATGAACGGTGAAGATATCATTATTTTTTCTGACTAAATATTTAAACCTCTGTTCGCGCAAAAACAAATATCAAAATGAATAAGACAAAATTTACATGATCATTTTTTGTATTTAAGCTCACAAATTGGATATCTGAATCCCTATATAAGCTCACAATATGGATATCTGAATCCGGATTTAAGCTCACAGTATGGATATCTGAATCCCTATTTAAGCTCACAATATAGATATCTGAATCCCTGTTCAAGCTCAAGTATGGATATCTTAATCCCTATTTAAGCTCACAATATGGATATCTGAATCTAGATTTAAGCTCACAATTTGGGTATCTGAATCCGTATTTAAGCTCACAATATGGATATCTGAATCCGGATTTAAGCTTACAATATGGATATCTGAATCTGGATTTAAGTTCACAGTATGAATATCTGAATCCGGATTTAAGCTAACAATATGGATATCTGAATCTAGATTTAAGCTAACAATATGTATATCTGAATCTGGATTTAAGCTCACAATATGGATATCTGAATCTGGATTTAAGCTCACAATATGGATATCTCAATCTAGATTTAAGCTCACAATATGGATATCTGAATCTAGATTTAAGCTCACAATATGGATATCTGAATCACATGACTCCAATAAGAGGAGAAGGGATAAGGTTGAGTGAGAAAAGATGGGAAAGGGAGGGAAAATGGTTTAGGATGAGAGGAATGAAGTTTAAATAAATGAGAAGGATGAGGATGAGAGGGAGAAAACATGAGGATGAGAGGGAGAAAGGATGAGAATGAAAAGGGATGAGGATGTGAGGGAGAAGATATGAGGATTAAATTGAGAAGGGATGAGGATGAGAGGGAAAAGGGATGAGGATGAGAGGGAAAATGAATTAAAATGAAAGGGAGAAGGGATGAGAATGATAAGGGAAAGGGATGAGGATGAGAGGGGAGAATGGATGAGGATGAGAGGGATAATGAATGAGGATGAGAGGGAAAATGAATAAAAATGAGAGGGAGAAGGGATGAGAATGATAGGGGAAAGGGATAAGGATGAGAGGGAGAATGGATGAGGATGAGAGGGTCAATGAATGAAAATGAAAGGGAGAAGAGATGAGAATGAAAAGGAAAAGGTATGAGGATGAGAGGAAGAATTGAGGATGAAAGGGAGAAGGGATGAGGATGAGAGGTATTAAGGGGAAAGGGATGAGGATTAGAGGGAGAATAGATGAGGATGAGAAGGATAATGGATGAGGATGAGAAGGAAATTGAATGAAAATGAAAGAGAGAAGGGATGATAATGATAGGGAAAAGAAATGAGGATGAGAGGGAAAGTGGATGAGGATGAAAGGGAGAAAGGATGAGGATGAAAGGTATTAAGGGGAAAGGGGATGAGGATTAGAGTGGGTAGGGATGAGGATGAGAGGGAGAAGGGACTAGGATGAGAGGGAAAAGAGATGAGGATGAGAGGGTTTTGGATGAGAATGAGAGGGGGAAGGATGAGGATAAAAGGAAGAATGGATGAGGATGAGAGGGATGAAGTTGAAAGGAATGAGAGAAAGATGAGGATTGTAGAATAGAAAGGATAAGATGGAGAAACAATGAATGTAATAATGAAAATGGATAAAAAGAAAAAAAAATATGAAACCCGTTCATAATCTATACATACAGCTAAACCAGGATAATACTCTCGTCCAGAATACATTTATCTGATGTGTACACTGTACAGATCTATGTGAACAGGTCTAAGTGTATTATAATACAATGTATAGATAAAATCTAAGCTTCTCAAACTTGAAAAATCATCTCTTTCAAAAGTTTACGTTAATATATGTATTTGCACTCTAAAATTTACTAAAATGCAAGTTGTGGAGAATATTTATCTATTTTATATCCATACATTTGCAACATATATATACAGACCTTATAGTCTCATAAAACACATGTTACACAGGTAAACAATTGCAGGGTAGTTAAAAGACAATATAAAATATCATTATTAAAAATATTGCAAATTATTTTAGTTTACAGAAAATCTAAAGATTCATTTGTAAAACCACTTGATTACAAAAATAATCTATTTTCTGAATTTTATCATTAAGAAAGTTTAAAATAAACTTTATCATGAAGTGGGCATTATTTAGGTGGTATTTTGATAAAGTGCATATTTCTGTTTTAATCCCTTCAGCATCAATAATTCGTGTGACATTCTTAAAATGCCCTAGCTATAAGGTGTTATTTCTCAAATATAAGATCACATTTCCCCCACGAGGGTCTTGATGTAGTTCAATTCAATATTTTGTATTTTTTAGGTCCGTGGAAAATACTTGATAAAATTGCATGCCTGGAAAAATAAATAAATAAATTAATCTAATCATATTCAGTGAAGTTTAGAAATTGTTTCAAGTATTATTTGTTGTGATGATAAAAGAATATGCATTCTCAATGTAAAAGAAATACATTTTTGATAAACGTATTTAAACATTTTTGAAAATTTTGGTACAAAAAAAAAACAATTCAATTTTTAAAGTTTTTCTTTATTTAAAGGGAGCGCGAAAAATGAAAAGGGTCATAGGCTTACTGCGAAAAATTATCAATGGTGATCATTACTAATCTTTTTTTCTGTCTGTTGCGTCTACAAGGAGAAAATTGTTAAAAACGACTCATACCGAAGAACGTAGCTTCCATACAAATAGAGAAAGTTGCAACATTCGACTCGGAACGTAAAAAAAACTATTTAAATTCAAACAAATCATTCAGATATTACTACCTATAATCATCGATAATTTTTCGACACATTCATACATAGTTGATATTTCATTATATTTTTTTATTTGTTTTATATACAATGCACTTAAAGCGCCTATTAGGTTGCCGCCAGGTGTCTCTGCTCTCGATGGTCTGAATGATTCCACGTGGTAGAGACACCTAGCGGAAAAAAATCGTCGTTTCAAGTGCATAGTATAAAAAACAAAAACAAAAATTTTATGAAATATCAACTATTTACGAATGCGTCGAAAAATTATCGATGATTATTGGTTGTAATATCTAAATGATTTGTTTGGAGTTAAATTGATTTTTTTACGATCCTAGTCGTATGCTGCAACTTTATGAATTCGTAAATCCCCTTTCATTTTTCGCGAACACACCCTTTAAGTTGGCGATATTTTAACTCTTTAATCAGAGCTGATAAATTTTTTTTTGTTCTGAACAATAAATTAAGGAGTTATGATTGAAAACATATAAGATTTCAATCTTTCCCGCACTTTACTTTAGTTTAACATGCCTATTACAGTGTATACTTTCTGACATTCTTTAGCACCTATAGAACTATAGTTTGTGTTAAGTTTATGGTTTTAGACGATATTAAAGTTGGTTTACTGATCTTTAGAATCAGCTAAAAGTTGGCAAATGACAAATGACAAGTTTAAATAACTGTAAAATATTTGCGCTGACGAATTGAATTTTAAAGGTTGTAAATGCTACTTTGTATGTTTATAACATATTTCATTGTTTCTGAACCGGGAGGAAAGGATTGCACTTGTTTTAGTATGTGATAATGTTCTCCTGTAGCATGAATAAATCGGTGGAAGAAATAAAATGGCGTTTCATTACGTTACCACAAAAAAGAGTATCTACGCTAACGTTCCTTGTTTCTCCTTTCCATAAGATCTTACAGCGCTTGGTCTCTTGTATTCCCTTTTCGCGCCAAATAAGTAAGAGCCGATCCTAGTCCTAGTCTCTCTAAGTTTTCTCCTTATTTTTATTTACGTGTTTTTACGTGTTTTGTTGATTACATCATTATTTTTACATCTGGTTTTCAATCCATATTTACATTTTTTGAGATTGTTTAGGAAGACCTTCCTAGAAAGTGCGTTCGTAAATGTCAGATTGCCGGAGTTAATTGGTACAAATCTGATTTCTGTGTTAGTTTTCTAACAAAAAAATTGTCAATCACAACCCTATACCGATTGGGCTATTTTCTTTTTTTCAAAGATTGGTGTGACTCATGATATTATATCCATTTTTCAATGGCTTTTCAAATGAATAAATTTTAGATTTGTAGCTTCATTAATAAAATCTTAATGACTATTTTAGACCAACGCTTTGACTGTTCTTCACCCTCCACCATGCACAACAAAATTATGAAGTTTAAAAAGTGAAGAAGTTTGAGCCTCAGTTCTAGTGAAAGCCGTTTATAAGTTGTTAAGAAAAACCACAGGGGGGGGGACACCTCCCTGCCCCTTCCTCCCATCGTGATCTTATGATTTGAATTTTAATATGGTAGTTTTTTTATCGATTAATTACAAAAACCAAGGACTCAAATTAATGAATATATATATTGATATATGGACAACGTCTTTGGAGACAATTTCTGAAAGCTAAACCAAAATTTAGATTTGCTCTTCCACATTTTTTACCATTCTTTTTTGCCACTCTTTGCTACTTTTTTCACATAAATCCAGTCTGCTGACTCAGTCGTATTTAAAACCTTGTCCTTAAATTTCACCTCTCTAACTTTGTAGCCCTAGATATACAACTTTTAGAAATATCAAATCACTTGCTATTAACTTTAGTGTTTCAGTCATCGTTTTCTACGCGAGAGCTGGCAACCTTTGATTTACTGTTCTCTTTCAAACCTTTTTTTTTTATTTAAAACAAATGTAATAAAAATATGTTCAAATACATGAATGTTTATTAAATCATTAATAACAACAAGGTAAAAAGATGAGTTTTCAAGATTTAAAGAAATCCTGAAAAAATGCTAAACCTATTTTTACAACACTATACACAATATAATAAGGCAAGAAAAAAACAGTTATAAATTATTTGCGCCGTCAAGAAAATACAAGTTTTGCAAAAAAAAGTATTTTGCAAAGCTAACACTTTACTTTTGGCACTAGAAAACTTGTCAATTCTAATAAATAGCCAATTAGGAATGAAATAAAATGTTTTCAATTTGTTAATGTTTTCTGAAAATATATTCTTCTGCTCCCATTTTATGAAACATTTTTAATATATTTTAAATACTGTTTTAACATAGGAACATATGAGCAGAATATACAGGGTGGTTCAGAATACTCACGACATTTTTGTCTATAGTAAATTTTATTTTGGTTGCTTTAGAACTTAAAGCTATAATTTGCATACATAAATAGATTTACAAATTAAATCTTTTAGACTTTAAAAACATCCAAATATAAAACATCTTATCATTTGGAAATTTATCAGTTGTCGTATCAATACCACCCTGTATTGATCATTTGACAGAATCTGCAGTTTGTTCAGCTAAAACTGACATTAAGTTGGACAGTCCCTACTTAAGTGGAGAAAAAAATCCAAACTTAAGTTCGGAGACCTTTTGAACTTGATATTAGTTTCCGGAGGTTAAACTCTAGACTCCGGGATGTACAGAGGATACATGGTTTACATAACTCTAGTTCTGGGAGGGAGGGGCTACAGGACGCCATGAGCCCCACAAAATGTTTCTCCGAGCCTCCGTATTAGCAGATGAGTATTAAAAATGATCGGGCGCTACCCTTAAACGTTATAATAATATTGTAGAAGTAATAAATAACGTTTTAAAAAAACATATTCAATCATTAAATAGTTATGCAGTGTTTTCTTCAATATCCGAAGAGCATAACTATTAAAATATTTTTTATACATAACTTCTACATATAATATTTATTCTAAAGGATAGAGGTAGCGCCAGGTCATTTTAAATACACATCTGCGAATCCACAGGCTTGGAGACCATTTGGCGGGGCTCATGACGTCCCTGCACCCCCTCCCTAGTTCTGGATACAGTTCACTGGTTGTAATATTATCAAAACAAATATGGAATTATAGATATTATTGAAATTAAAGAAACGCGTCACAAAATAAACTTCCACCTCGCCACAAAATTAGTGAGGTATCCCTTTCATGTTTTTGCGCTTTAAACTATTTCTGAAAGATCATGGAACTTTGAGGGGTGACTAGAGACAGGATTGGAAGGGGGGGAGACTTGGAATGGTAGGGGGACTTTTTATTTTTTACAATTTTAGAAAATATTTTGTCCTAATTTGAAGATAAATTTCAACGATAAAAACTTTTTTTGTTGCCAATCTTAAATTCTAAACTCATTTTTTAAAAATTGGAATTAATTTTTCAGTCTGATTCGATTTAGATAGGTGGGAAAATACCTCAAATTGGTTACTTATCATAATTTAAACATTAAAAAACTCCTCCGAGATATTTTTCTTAATTTGACTTATTAGATAATTTGTGTTTGCACTAAGAATGTATGTATATATAAAGCCGGCAAAAAATGTTTTGACTATGTATTTGGAACGTTATTTATTACGTATATTCGTTCACGTGTGATAGGTATAGTGGGTTGGATACAACTTGAGATATTAGGGGTTTCGTCTGGTTCATGATGAACATTAATCAGCACTTAGCAATGAAAAGTTTATTCGACATTCTCTCTCTTGCAATTTTCACTAGTAGTCCGACTCACTTTGTACTAAATAAAGTACTCAGAGTACTTTTATATCTCGCCTAGCGGTTTATCCTTTCCAGTTTCCGCTAACCATATCTCCGCTAGTCCCTTTCTAAATCCACTAATTCTAGGTATGAGATTAGGATCCCTGTAAGTCTTTTTTTCTCTGGATTATCCACAGGATTAGGAATGGAAAAAATCCGCGAAACCTGAATTTTCGCGGATTCCGGAGACAGGCGAGGTTTGGTTTGGTTAGGCGGGCTCTTGGCCTTGATCACACTGCTGAACAGCTTGAGCTGCTGCTTTGGCTGCTTGAGCCTGCTTTTCCTGTTCATTCAACTCCTTGATCGCTTGGATCTCCTTCTTTAATTTCATTCTCCTAAAAAAAAACGAATTGTAAATAAAAGTTTTTAATTCTTCAAATGTTGCAATTTTCATCTGCTGCCCAGTTTGTGAACTGTGCAAAAAGTGCGTTATTTTGCCAATTTGAAACCACTAAATTATGCAGAAGTTGCGTGTTTTCACATTGAAAACTAAAAATGCAAACATTCAATGGACGAAAAAGAGTTCCCGCGAGTTGCCTGCAAACTATAACCCAGCTCGCTTTATGTACAATATTGAGCACAAAAATAAAAATTTCAAATTGTTCCCATCACGCCAGATTTTGCACTTGAAAAACTTTATTGCCAGATAATTAGCATATTTTTTGCAAATTAGGTTTTGGTTAAATTTTCAACCCCCGCTCAATGTTTATGCATATTTCGGTTTAAAAGTTAATTATTTACAAAATTTAGAAATAACTTTTTTTGCCCAACTGTTAGGACAAGGTGTTTGTTCAAACCTAATTTGAGATTTTTTATGTCAACGCTAAAATATAAAACAAAATACAAATTATAATACAAAATATAATACAAAACATAATACAAAATATAATACAAAATATAATAAAAAATATTATACAGAATGAAAAAAATCAGTTAAAGAAAAGTGAAAGTTTTTCTCCGGAATTATACAGTTTTAAGGAGGTTCAGTGAGATTTTAGGTAGAAGTCCCCTAGAAAAATATACACAATGTTTTGTAGAAATATTATTTCTTTTTAATTTTAGGCATCGCCTATTTTTTATTTCTACTGCTGAAAGGGACAGTTGACATACTTTCAAGGGACCCTCTCCTAGTGGCATTTTAGATTCTCAACGGCACCCTTTGAACCTTTGCCTGATTAAGAATGATAAAGATATCCTTATTTGTAATCTGAAATTGATTTTTTTAACTGGGAGTTTTCTATGGATGGAGAAAATTGTGAGAATTGTAAGAAAGGGATGATTGCTAAGCCAAAAACATAATTTTTTCTTATTCTTTGCTTGTTTAAATAAATAGAAAAAATATATGTTATTTACCTGTTTTGAAACCAAATTTTGATCTGTCGCTCTGTCAGACAGAGTTGATGAGCCATCTCTATTCTTCGTCTCCGCGTGAGGTAATGGTTAGTATGGAACTCCTTCTCCAGCTCCAGGGTTTGGTACCTAGATAATCTCAGGGTTCGTCGTAGCATACAGGGGGTCGGAGAGGTAGGGAAGAAAGATAGATAGATAGATAAAAGTTCGGTTGGTTTAGATAGATTCTCTTTTACTTAGTCAGAGAGCTAGATAAATAGTTGGTTAGTTTAATAAATAGTTGTTTAGTTAGTCTGATAGCTAGACAATCATTTGGTTAGTTGGTTAGCTAGATAAATAGTTGGTTAGTTTGATAAACAGTTGTTTAGTTAGTCTGATAGCTTATAGACAATCATTTGGTTTGTTGGTTAGCTAGATAAATAGTTGAATAGTTGGTCAGTAAATTAGATAGCAGCTAGATAAATAGTTAAAAAGTTGGTTAATTAGTATGATAGCTAGTTAAATAGCTAGATAGTTAGTCACATAGTTAGTCAGATAACTAGTTGAATAACTAGATAGCTAGTCAAATAGCTAGTTGAAAAGCTAGATAGCCAGTCAGATAGCTTGTTAAATAGCTAGATAGTTAGTCAGATAGTTAGTCAGATAACTAGTTGAATAACTAGATAGCTAGTCAGATAGCTAGTTGAATAGCTAGATAGCCAGTCAGATAGCTAGTTAAATAGCTAGATAATTAGTCAGATAGCTAGTCAGATAACTAGTTGAATAACTAGATAGGTAGTCAAATAGCTAGTTGAATAGCTAGATATCTAGTCAGATAGCTAGTTGAATAGCTAGATATCTAGTCAGATTGCTAGTTGAATAGCTAGATAGTTACCTTGTATATGTTTGTCTCCCTCTACGTCTAAGACCATTAGCTCCTCCAAAAAGATGTGTTCCACCTGAAACAAATATTTCTTTAATAATAAGAAGCAAAAAGAAATATCCAAAAAAATACTTTAAATTCCAACATTTGACTAGCTAATAACGAGCATGATAAGAAGCATGCAGTTGAAATAAATTTTATTTTAAAGGGAGTGTTCGCGAAAAATGAAAGGTGGTATAGGCTTACTGCGAAAAAAAGCGCTTTTGATCGCTACTTCTATCTGTTGCGTCTACAAGGAGAAAATTGTTAAACACGACTCATGCTGAAGAACGCTGCGTCCATACAAGTTCAGAAAGTTGCAAGATTCAACTCGGATCGTAAAAAAATCAATTTAATTCCAAACAAATCATTCAAATATTACAACCAATAATCATCGATTATTTTTCGGCGCATTCGTATATAGTTGATATTTCATAATATTTATTGTTTTTCATGATCTTATAGTTACTTTTAAAAACATTTATTCCTGTTTTGAGGATTTTTGATGATAAAGACGACATTCCATATTTTCCAGGAATGTTCGAAAATCCAGTGCCAGTGAAATATGAATTTAAAAAACAAAATCAAAAATATCAGCTATATACGAATGCGTCGAAAAGTAATCGATGACTATTGTTTGTAATTGTAATATCTGAATGATTTGTTTGGAATTAAATTGATTATTTTACGATGCGAGTTGAATGTTGCAACTTTTTGGATTAGCGTGAGTCGTTTTTTAACAATTTTCTCCTTATAGACGCAACAGATAGAAGTAAGACTAGGAGTGATCAAAAGCGCTTATTTTTCGCCGTAAGCCTATACCCCTTTAATTTTTCGCGAACACTCCCTTTAAGAGTAGGTAAATACGGCCTATAGCTATAAATCTAAACTTTATAATGTATAATGTTTATAATATATTGTATATCATATATAACTTGCACTGACAGTTTTGATAATAATTTACTAAACTTTAATGGATTTTATCCAAAAGAAGTTTTTTGTTAAGAAAATAGTTTTAGTTTGATTATTATCTTTTAAAAAACTCAAACAGCCCTGGAACCGCCCAGCCCCCTACCCAACACACAACCCA
>NW_019397021.1:173113-174673 GCF_000591075.1 Eurytemora carolleeae | reverse complement strand
TTTTATGTGCCCCCTTTCATTCATCCTTTTCATTCATCTTTTTCATTCATCCTTTTCACTCATTCTTTTCATTCATCTTCTTATTCATAATGAAATAGTGTATCAATATCGTTCATAACTATAAATATATAAAAACTAAAAAGTACGTCTGCAATAATTATTAATAAAGAATCCTGGTTAGCTTGAAATGCCCAATATAAAAAATAACCTTCCTTCTCATCCCTTTTACTGCCGTTTTAGTGGAGGCTAATAAATACTTTTATTTTAGTGTAAACTTCTTAGTTTGGGAACAAAACATTTCAAAAATGTTTGTCCTGCAAATTTCTTATTGCATATTTAAAATCAAATATCTAAACGAAAGGAAAATGAAAGTTTAGTTTAAAACTATAAAATATTTCTTCAAATTGTGAAAAATGTGGGAAGTGCTTATTTTTGTCCTTGGCAGTTTAGTTCTTGGCAAGCACATCAGAGCTGTTAAGCTTGACCCTTGACAAAAATAATAAAATTTGTCAAAATTTTAACAGTTTCAGTTACCTTTCCTAGTAATCTTGGTCTCCATCCCTACCCCCCACCTTCCCAGTAAGATCATAAAATAAACACAATAGTATTAAACTGTAAAGTATTGATAAAAAATTAGGACATTTTTCTATTAATCTCATCAACTCTTTCTTAAAATTAAAATAACATTAAATTCTAGCAAAATTGAGACAAATGAACATGATTATTTTAATAGGGTTGGACAAATTTGTTGTCTAGGGGGTTGACCAAATGACTCCTCTTAAAAAAAAACTAATTTGCCCCAGGGTTAGTTAGACTTACATTCTTTTTTGTTCGGCTTGAGTTTAATTAGTATTGTTTGTGGGGACATGGCAACCATGTTCTTTCACACATTTTAAACTAAGAGAATTTTAAATCCAATTAGATGGTTATATCACAATTTGACCCCTTATATATAATTTTATAGCCTTTTTTCTTAGATACTTTTTTGTCTGCATATAAGCTTTGAATGAAAAGTATAAAAATAAACGAATCCGTAAGTTTAAAGGTTGTTGAATTATAGACCAAAACACGTTTGATTTCAAATAAAAGAAACCGAGTGCTTCAAACTCTGCTTAGTCCAGGGTGCCCCCCCCCCTCCCTGAAAGTTATAATATCTCCACCCAACCCTTCCTGTTTTCCCCTCCCATTTTTTTTTCATATTTTCGCTAAAAGCAAAAATTTAGCTTTTTCATCCATTGTGAAATATATAGTCGTGTCGTGTAAGTAATGTATTTTGGTTAGATTATTCTAGCCAAGTATGTTACTGTATAATTTATGTTTATATATGTAGAATGCATACAACCATTCGGAATATGTACTGGATGTCACATAAAACCTACAATCTCTTAAAAATTATAATTAAAACAGGCCTTTGGACCGTTGCTTTGGACCAATAATAGATACGAATATGTTTAATGTTTTGTGACACCCTTTTTTGGGGTGAAAAAGAATTATTCTTGTATTTATATATTTATTTTGATATTTAATTGTTGTGTGCATGTGAATAATTGTTATATATGT
>NW_019397021.1:171683-172605 GCF_000591075.1 Eurytemora carolleeae | reverse complement strand
CCCCCTTCTCCAGCTGTTCTTTGTATCCCACAACTGTGTTTCCCTCAAAAATGCTTAAATCTCCAGATTATAAATATATATTGTTTAGTTTAGAAGATTGAAACATTTGCACCACCAGACATCTCTAGCTTTGACGCCATCTTTCAACCTTGTTTTCATTATATATTCTATTTTCCTTTCTCAATCTATCTATCTAACCTCCCCCTTCTTCTCTATCTTTTTAATCATCTATCTAACTATCTACTTCTATTCATATATTTCTCTTCCTTTTCAAATTCAAATTTTGCCCCCCTCCTCCTCTATTTCCCCTACGTGACTCGGTATTCACTCCCTCTTCTTTTGGATGGTCGGTTCCTAAACACCATTTCGGTGGATTTTTCAATATTTTTTGGTGGATTTCTGGCTTTATTTTTCATGGTTTAGCAATTTCACGAACAGACAGTACAAATTGTCAAACAAACATCAAGTATGTTTTCACATAGATAGAAGAATATTACAGTTACTAATACATAATTAATGAAATGGATCCAAGGGATGAATATAGTTTAAAAATTCAGGGATTCATTGAGGAGACATCTTTAATACATTAGATGATTATGAAGGGGGAGGAGAGACCCTTAGAAAGGTAGAACAGAAATGTATTACTTACATTAAAGTCACATAATCAAATTCAGGATAGATGCGAAATTTTAATTTTTCATACATTTGTTATAGTATTAGATGAATTCAAAATTGTGAGAAAAAAACTGGCATTACATGCCAAAACTGCCTTTGTGAATCATCTCTATTTGATTGATAAAGAAATAATTTTTGTTTAAAAATCAAACAACGTTATAATTCTTAGTACTTTAGAACAAAAAAGAGTAAGGCTTGTTGGTATAAAGACGATGTCAGTGTCAAGAAAGAACTAAGGGGGGGGGGA
>NW_019397021.1:167387-171388 GCF_000591075.1 Eurytemora carolleeae | reverse complement strand
AGATAGATAGATAGATAGATAGATAGATAGATAGATAGATAGATAAATAGATAGATAAAAAGACAGAAAGACAAATAGAACGATCGAAAAAAGAGTGATAGATAAAAAGATAGATATAAAAAAAATCAATTGATAGATAGAAAGTCCGGTAGCCTAAGATACAAAGTTTAATAGATTGATACAAAGTAACAAAATATATCGATGATAACAGATGAAAAAGAAGATAAAACAGCGATCGAATCAAAATGATGTTTAATTGTAACTTTTTAGATAAAGGGCATTGACAGACACTTAAAATATTCAAACATTGAAACATTAAAACTAAAAATTTTCCCAACAGAGCTCTAAACGCATTAAACTGTTAGTAAAGGGTTGAAACTAGCAAAGTTTATGTATTTAAAGGTCTTCATATAAACTTTATTGACAATAAACCTGAGTTTTACTAGCCGAGCAATTTGCTTATCATACTTGTAAATCAAGCATTTTATCATTCTACTTTTTAAACANCACATAAACCCTTTCACCAACACCTCGCAAACATTGCAAATATTTACTTTCATGCAAAAACTTAGCAAAAACATTTCAACATCAAGCTACCGAATTCAAACAAATTCTTAAGAAAATCAACTTTCAATGAATGAAAAAAAATATCCAATCGTAATTTTGGTCAATAAATAAAAGACTTAGTTCTTTTACTCAATGCTCAAAGAATTATTGAATATATTTTACGATTACCCTAGTTTATAATCCATAAAGAATAAAAAAAAGAATAATTACAACTTTTTTAAACCTGTACCAAAATCAAACCGAAATATATTTTAAAACGTGGAACTAACACCTACTTTAATTACTCTAAGAGGTTTGAATCATCAGTATCTTCCCTCCTATACACAACCCTGCTTTAATCACCTCGTAATTTCGCGTGTTTTTGCATATCTGCAAGATTTTAATTCTCAAAAGTGACGTCATATTATGTGTTGGGGGTATCCCCCTTCTAGCTTCGGTGCAGCATATTTCTCTTAATGTTACGATTATTACTCTTTTAGTGCTTCACCTTTTTTTACACTCATTATATTTAACTTAAAGTATATTAAAGGGACTGTAAGTGTAAACTCATGCAAAGAGGACAATTCCCGATTTCAACGGTTCCCTTGAATGCAAAAACGAAGATATTATCTGAGTTAAACACTTCTTCATTTAGAAAAACGCGAATATCTTCCTCATTTTAAATCAAATAAAGATTTTAAGGGTACCGTTGTAAATCGTGCATTGATTACTTTAATTTACGCTTACAGTCCCTTTAAACACTCAATATAAATTGTCTGTGAAAGCACAGTCCTATAAAAATTAAATTGCAAGTAATTGTTTGAAATAGAAAAAAGTTGCTAAATATTAAATTCCCCCCCCCCCTTTTCTTCCGTCCGAAGTAAGTTTCTAAATTTAAATTCTTTTAGAAGACTATTTTAATTCTACTGCATTAAGTATACACATTACACAATACATACACAATTAAAACAAGCCTAAGAATAAGCAAGCAAGCGTTAAACGTCCTATAAACTAAGAAACCTGTGTGACACAAAATATGAAATAGCAATGTCAACCTGGGTTATAATTAAGGATTTGGATGACATTTTTCAAGCCTATATTGTTAGAAAATTGGGATTAGAACATAATCTAAATATTGTGGGGGTTATATAGTGCCTTTGATTGATAGAATTTACAAAAATCTTCATAAATAATATTTATAAACCGAGATGGGGACCCACAAAGGATGAGACTTCAGAGACAACTGTACGGAATTTATTCCTATATCCATGATGATTTCCTGCAATTGTAAATCCATATTTTTATTGTCAAATCATTTGATAAGCTAGAACCATTTTCAAGGCAGAAGGCTTAAATTGTCGTATTTTAAGAGTTTTAGGTCGTCTTTTCAGTCTTATTCTTTGTAGGTTACCCTGTACAAGATTTTTTTACAAGATTTGTTTTCACTCAAATCTGAAATATTTAGATCTGCAAGAAACTCAAATATATCTGACAGAGTACTTTCTTTCCATCCGGGGAAGAGGGAATTCGCAAAACAGATAAAATTTGCAAGTTGTTTTGAATTGTGCAAAAACAGCTGCAAACAATTTGCACTGTTTCAAGATCAATGTATTAACACAAAAAAAGAAATGTTTTTATATATTAGATTTTTAAGTTTTGTAAGAGGTTGTTCAGACTTCATATGGATTTAACATTTATAATTTTAAGTTTTTATGGTTTTACAAGGGTAAGGTTTCAGAGACCACATTTTTCTTGAATTCATGGTTATACCCTGCATCATAAAACTGCGATATTTAATTGTCACCCTTTTTCCCTGTTTTTGACAATTCCAATTTTGATCCCTAATGAAGGGGAGATACCTACCCCCCACCCTCTGCGTTTTTTCTCATGGAGTAAAGTATACTCAGGGAATACTCTCTCGCAACCTCGAGCAGATATTTTAATGGCCTTTGTCAGTTTTACTCGTTAGATGGCAGTAAAGTCGGGGGAAGAATATAGATGGCACCACCAGACAAAAACAGGGGAAACATTTAAAGTTCGGGAAACAAGCATTTTTATTTTTACAATTTACACCAAACTTTGACATCATATTAAATAAATAATAGCGTCAATGAAAAGTTGGTCATGCGATAAAAAAAACGATTTTTATCAAATAATTTCTCAATTTTTGATACTCCATGCAATTCATGCAAATGAAAAAATTCACGGCAAGTAGATTCTAAATCTATTTCGTTACAATATTTAAATAACTTTTAAAATAAAAAATTCACCTCCCAAAAAGCTGTTGCAAAATTTTGCAAGCTCATGTAAAATATTACTGCAAAATGTTGAAGAAAGTGGCCCAAGATTTATTGCAACATAAACTAGTTTTAATTTTAAACAATTAGATTTAAAAATTAATTTTACTTGCTTTGATCTCAAATTTAAATAAAAAAATGAAATAATTGCTTTCATGTGTTTCCCGTTATATGAAAACTGAACAATGCATTCTACTTTTTAATGCGTACGGTGGGTTTCAAAAAAAATTTGGATGAAAACAGAATAAAGTATTGAAAGATATATACTAAACCTATCTACTATATATTATGTACCAAAGTGAATATTGATATATTGTGTTGTACGCTGTTAACTAGTGTACATATATCATTGTACAGCATACATTGTACATTAATAAAATAAAAGGCAATTCAATTATAAAGAATTATAAGAAAGAATAAGCAAGTCTGGATATCTTTTATTAAACCAATTATTCTAAATTGCAGAATAGTCTAACATTTTTGTTTAAAGAAATGAGAAAAAGTCTTTAATGCGATAAGACGACATTTAATAAAAAATATATTTTTCTTTCTTCTTTATATCTTAAATGCCTTTATTTACACAAGTTAACAGCGCACACAAGGGAAGCGGGGAAACTAACCTGAAAAATCTACAAGAAATGAGTATTTTTTTCAAATTTTCCAAATTTTTCATTCAAATTATCCAATTTTTTATTCAAATTATCCAAATTTTTTCATTCAAATATTCAATTTTTCCATGCAAATTATCCAATTTTTTATTAAAATTATCCAATTTTTTTATTTAAATTATCCAATTTTTTTATTTAAATTATCCAATTTTTCCATTCAAATTATCCAATTTTTTTATTTAAATTATCCAATATTTTTTATTCAAATTATCCAATGTTTTTAATTTAAATTATCCAATTTTTTATTCAAATTATCCAATTTTTTTATTTAAAATATCCAATTTTTTATTTAAATTATCCAATTTTTTTATTTAAATTATCCTATTTTTTCATTTAAATTATCCAATTTTTATTCTTGAATTTTGAAAATTGGATAATCACAATTAAGCTCTGGAGAGTAAGGAGAAATATTAGATGAACTGACAATTAGCATCTGATGAAATGGAAAAAGAATGGAAAAAAAAAAGCATTAATATATAATTCGACATTG
>NW_019397021.1:165923-166814 GCF_000591075.1 Eurytemora carolleeae | reverse complement strand
GTTTTTGCGGGTATATGTATCTAAAGTGATGCGGACGGGTGTACTGTATAGTGTACCCGTGGTTCCCGAGATCTAACCAATAAAACATGATAAATGTGTCTATTATAAACCTCAGGGGCCCCTTAAACAAACCCCCCCAGGGGACTTTAAAACATCATTTACCATTTTTTGACCATCAACATTTATATAAATTTAAGACATGAGAAAAAAATGTATTTGAAATAAAAGTATTTAACCCCTAATAAAATGGGTTTAGCGTCGACCAATGAATCTCTGTACTGAGCTAAATCATCTAAATCATCTACCAAATCCGTCCATTTATCACATTTAAACACTTTTTACTATATAACCCAAGGCAGCTGTAAAAAAGCGTGCCAAAATTGAACCCCCCCCCCTCTCAGACACACCTTTTATGCATTAGCTCTTAAAACACGCACAAATAAGACATTTTTATTATTTAAAATTTTTCTTTTTTACTGTTTAAAAAGTGACCTAGTTTTTTAAATCTAATATCTTGATTTATTCAACAACTGTTCAATTCATGTAATTAAGGATAAAAAGTTAAAAAGTGCAATAAACTAATCATTTCAACAATGATGAGCGGCAATTAGTTTAATTAGTCTAGGAGTAAGAGAAGATAGAAGAAGAAAGGCCTGTACACTGTAGACCACCCGGATATTAAACCCTTCCCACACACGTTCAGTTCACTTAGAGATCTTTTTAAAACAATCCAGTTTATGATTTGTAAACAACATTTTTTTTGAAATTTTTTAGAAATATTCGATTTAAAATTGAAGGAAACTAGTAAAATATGTCTTTGATGTTCACCGAAAAGTTTCTCTGTATGATAAATCATATTCAGATTACTAAATTTTATACTGTACCAAAATC
>NW_019397021.1:163834-164828 GCF_000591075.1 Eurytemora carolleeae | reverse complement strand
GGCTGAGTTTGCTAATAAAACAACAAACTGACATTAATAGGCAATTATTTAAACATCGCATCACGTCTAAAATTCTGATTCTAACACTTTTTTTTTGCAATGAAAATGAAGAAACATTTTTCATGGCTTGATACAATTTTAAAATATTGTTTGTTAAAGAGGAGATGAGATGAATTGAATCTCCCCATAATAGTTTTATTACTTGTATATAGCTAACAGTCAACCACATATAACACTAGTACAGTGAAAATATTCAAAATACAAAGGAATCGTAAGCAATAGTTCTAAAATGTGTAAATATTACTCTTTTAATATTTGTCCTCATCTCTAGCCTCTTCAAATATATCATTTGTTGTTGTATATATTATATATAGAATGTATAAGCTATAAGTTTAAAAGAAATGTCGGAGACTAAAATGCAGCGTGATGCAGTAACATGTATTCTATATATGTATATTAGCTTGAGGGTGATTTATGAACATATATCTATACATATATATATCAATACATAGAACTGTAGAAACAGTGTGTAACAAAATACATCCGACTGTTATGGTCAATTCTCTAATATACACCTTGTGGGCTGTAGGTTACAGTATTTATTAGTTACCCTGCATGTACGTATATATATTATATACATATGTATATATATATATATACATATATTACATTAAAAATTAAGCGGACACCCTGTATGTTAACGTATATATCATGGTACGGAGGTGTGCTATGCTACATTTAACTTGAAGTATTATTGTAACTGGAGTCGATACAAACCTCAGGATATACGGATTCTCAGGATATATATCTATATAGACTAGAGGATACACACCTCAGGATATACGGATTCTCAGGATATATATCTATATAGACTAGAGGATACAAACCTCAGGATATACGGATTCTCAGGATATATATCTATATAGACTAGAGGATACAAACCTCAGGATATACGGATTCTCAGGATATATATCTATATAGACTAGAGGATACA
>NW_019397021.1:158406-163371 GCF_000591075.1 Eurytemora carolleeae | reverse complement strand
TCAGCCCCCTCTTGCAAAAGGTATTTCTAAGCCGACGTCCTACAATCAATCCTGAGTTTGACAGGAATAACTGCTTTTCTTACATTCAAGGAGAAATTTGAAATTATTGTTACAAAAGGTTCTCACATCGTTCTCTAGTTCTTTATCTAATTTAGTTGAAAACAGTAAAAGAGTCACAATATGCACGGTTAAGAAGGTTACAAGTTTAATTGCCCAAACAGTTAGGACCATGGAAACAAGCTTAGTTTCCTATTTTGACAAGTATTTTCTAACATAGATTTAACTTTAATTTGAATAAATAGGTTTATTTTAGGCTGTTTTCTGTAAAAGAGGCAATGTGACTGGCAGCACAGCAGGGAGAAGTCTCTTGGAAAAAATAAGATGAAATTCATAGTGAGAAATATGTTGTTTTAATGTAACATAGTGATCATATCTGCACTTTAAAGGAAATTTCGTTGTAACTTCAATTGATTCTACATTTAAAGATGGAATGCTGTATTCTGAACGGTACCCTTCAAACCTTGTTCTCATAAATAAAGTAGTTTTCTGGGTTGAAAAGGGTTTATTGCTGATAATTTCTTAATTGCCTCTGAACTAAGAAATGATTAAGCAAAGAAACCACAAATGCTTGTTATTATTAGAACAAAACGTGGATATCTATTCTACAAAACGTAAATATCTATTCTATACTTGTTCAGTCAAAGTTTTAAGGGTACCGTTGTAAATCGTGCATCCATTCTATCAATGGATTTATGGTCACTAAAAATAGCATTTACAGTCCCTTTAGGCAAAATGTTAAATATATTATAAGCAAACTCAATGTTGAATTTTAGTCGGCATGCAACATTTATGATTTGACGAAAAATGCGTAATAATTATTTGAAGTGCACCGCTGGGTAGTTACGATAAAACTTTATAGAAACATTTTGTTTTTATCATTTCATTTTGTAAAATTCACAAATATTTTCCTCATTTCATTATGTACGACATAATTTGGTATAAAATATGGAATATTCAAATCAAAACGGTAGCCTTCAATTTATTTTGAATGACTAAGAATAAATGAGATGTACTTTTCTTTGTAAAAATTGATTATTTGTAATTGTGGTTTCCCTATATAATAAAACAAGACATTCATATATGTTGCGTAAAGCGGCCAAATGGCTGGACCGATTGGGCTGAAATTTTTTGTGGACACTCATGGGTGGCTGGAGGGTATAAGCTAAAAAATTTTTAAAAAATTTTCAGAATTTTTTTTTTCTATTTTTTTTCCACGGGCAACGCCGGGGCCTTCAGCTTATAGTATTACACATTAAAGCATGGGAAGATAGATCATATTTAACTTTTAAATTCAGTTTTTTCCCCTTCTTCTATTATCAAAATACGTATTTTCATGCTTTAAAGTATTATTTTAAACTTATTAGAGAGGACGTGGATCTTGCACAGCCATAAACCATAAACCATGCGAGGTCCTTAAAAAACAGGTTCGATCGGTTCAGGCGTTTTGTTGTTTATAAAAACAGACAGGACAACCAGAATGATATATATCATTGGATTAAAAGTTCTTGTAATAAATAAATACAAACATACTCGTTTACATTTTTATGTGTCATTTATATGTTTGTATCTTTGTATTACAACAATATATATATATATATATTGTTCAAACATTTTGACTACTGAGGATCGTCATGAGACGTGAAACAATATGTTAAGTATAATTCTTTTTGAATAAATGTGAAGTTTAAAAACTAAGATATATATATTTATATAAATATATATCAATATATATCAACAAATCAATATGTAATTAGAGATTTGATCAATAAAAATATATAGCTAGAAACATGAACCATTTTATTTATAACATTTCTAAACGACAGCTGACAACTAATTGACAATAAAAGTGCTTAAAATATTCAAGCAAAAAGTTGTTACTGAAAGGGACTGATCGAAAACATGATTTTAAGAAATCCTTCATATAACAGATGAAATATCCATTTTAAAACAGTACCCCCGGATCTGAAAGGTATCTTTGATCAAAAATATAAGATTTTTTCTATGTAAAAAGTAGTTTTTTTGTTGTTGTAAAAGTGCCTTGCGGATTTATAGCAGCCAAGACGATGCAAGGAAATTTGCAAAATCAAACACTTTTTAAAAAAGAAAAAAGATGATATCTTCCTCATTGTTACTGAGATAAAAATCTATAGGATACTGTTGTGAGTCACTTAAAATTATGTCTACAATCCCTTTCAATGTTTTTTCTTCTTTTTTTAAATTAAAATACAAGAAGGGAAAGGTAAAAGAAAAAGGTTTTTGTCATTTTCTTAAAATTATTTCGTGATTTAATTAATTTGAAATAGTTTAAAGTGAGGAGTAGGGTTGAGATATTACCCAAATAGATCGTTAAAATTCATTAATAGAGTTTGGTGGGTAATTAAATTAATATGCTAGACTTATTCAAAGACTTGTAATTATACACGTTAGACACTAAACACATAAATGAATATATACAAGACACCTATAGACACTAGACACATTTAGGCATTAGACACTATGCACAAAAAGACAATAAACAATAGACATATACAGGTAATAGACACTTACTAGACACATAGTAATTATAACTGGATTTTCCCATTTTATTCTACATGAAATGATGATACGTGATCACTCCCTTTAAAAGACAATATATATTATTGTAGGAGTCTCATTTAAAGGACAATATATATTATTGAAGGAGTCTCCTTTAAAGGACAATATGTATTATTGTAGGAGTCTCCTTTAAAGGACAATATGTATCATTGTAGGAGTCTACTTTAAAAGACAATATGTATCATTGTAGGAGTCTACTTTAAAGGACAATATGCATTATTGTATGAGTCTCCTTTAAAGGACAATATGTATTATTGAAGGAGTCTCCTTTAAAGGACAATATGTATTATTGTAGGAGTCACCTTTAAAGGACAATATGTATTATTGTAGGAGTCTCCTTTAAAAGACAATATGTATTATTGTAGGAGTCTCCTTTAAAAGACAATATGTATTATTGTAGGAGTCTCCTTTAAAAGACAATATGTATTATTGTAGGAGTCTCCTTTAAAAGACAATATGTATTATTGTAGGAGTCTCCTTTAAAAGACAATATGTATTATTGTAGGAGTCTCCTTTAAAAGACAATATGTATTATTGTAGGAGTCTCCTTTAAAAGACAATATGTATTATTGTAGGAGTCTCCTTTAAAAGACAATATGTATTATTGTAGGAGTCTCCTTTAAAAGACAATATGTATTATTGTAGGAGTCTCCTTTAAAAGACAATATGTATTATTGTAGGAGTCTCCTTTAAAAGACAATATGTATTATTGTAGGAGTCTCCTTTAAAAGACAATATGTATTATTGTAGGAGTCTCCTTTAAAAGACAATATGTATTATTGTAGGAGTCTCCTTTAAAAGACAATATGTATTATTGTAGGAGTCTCCTTTAAAAGACAATATGTATTATTGTAGGAGTCTCCTTTAAAAGACAATATGTATTATTGTAGGAGTCTCCTTTAAAAGACAATATGTATTATTGTAGGAGTCTCCTTTAAAAGACAATATGTATTATTGTAGGAGTCTCCTTTAAAAGACAATATGTATTATTGTAGGAGTCTCCTTTAAAAGACAATATGTATTATTGTAGGAGTCTCCTTTAAAAGACAATATGTATTATTGTAGGAGTCTCCTTTAAAAGACAATATGTATTATTGTAGGAGTCTCCTTTAAAAGACAATATGTATTATTGTAGGAGTCTCCTTTAAAAGACAATATGTATTATTGTAGGAGTCTCCTTTAAAAGACAATATGTATTATTGTAGGAGTCTCCTTTAAAAGACAATATGTATTATTGTAGGAGTCTCCTTTAAAAGACAATATGTATTATTGTAGNAATGCATGGTTTATATATGTAGTAGATTAAACAGGGATACATTTAATACATGGTTTGTATATGTATTAGATTAAACAGAGATACATTTAATACATGGTTTATATATGTAGTAGATTAAACAGGGATACATTCAATATATGGTTTATTTATGTAGTAGATTAAACAAAGATACATTCAATACATGGTTTATATATGTAGTAGATTAAACAGAGATTCATTCAATACATGGTTTATACATCTAGTAGATTAAACAGGGATACATTCAATACATGGTTTATATATGTAGTAGATTAAACAGTAGTAGTAGATTAAACAGAGATACATTCAATATATATGTATTAGAATACAGGTCTTCTTTGTATATAATATAATAGCGAATGTCGTCTTGTGTTGCTGCGAGGGATTTTTTGTAAATTTTTGTAATTATTCATCTCTAAAATGTTCATAATTCAAAACTTTTGCATTGTGAATCCTGGGATTATCTCAAATTAATTTAATTCCTCTTCCATATACTGTGATGGTCATACCCCGCATGGATAACTTTAATTGAGGGATCAAGCATTGATCCTCAAAATAAAAGGACCCGCATTGGATATTGAGATCAAACGTTTAAGATTTATAATACTCAACTAAAAAATTCCGACCTCAGAGCACTTCATTAGGGTTGAAAGCTACAAAATCCTTAGCGTTATTTAATTGTTAAAACGGCGCATTCAGGCTGATAGAGACAAAGGAGGAGTTTAGGCATTTTCTACATATATATATATATTCATATAAACATAACATATATGTATAACCTTTCTCCTCATATATGATATAAACTATTACACAATACATTGCATAAACATGTACACTGTACAGTACAACAGTTAGAAGGATAATCTACATAGACCGGAAGTAGAAAATTAAGTAGATAGCTACATTATTTCCCCCATTGTTTATTAAGCAATTAAACAGGATTAATTATTAGCTTCAACTGGTTGGGATTCTAAAACACATTATGCTACTTTGGTTGGTTGTGAGAAGGAGGGGGG
>NW_019397021.1:144449-158177 GCF_000591075.1 Eurytemora carolleeae | reverse complement strand
CCCCCCCTTCCTTCGTTGCCGAAAAATTCTGATTCCCTCCTTTTGTTAGGTGAAGAAAAAACAAGAATTTAACAAATTGCAAAGTTGTCGAATTCCAGAGAAAAACAGGTTTTATTTATTTCTAGTCATAGAAATGCAATGTTAAAAATGCTAAGTACATAGCAAACTTTTTTAATTAGGTCCCGTCAACAGGGTTGGCAGGATGAGGAAGCATAAAAAGTACATTGAAATGCTTCTAACCACGAGCAATTTTATCAAACATAAAAAAAACCCAATTCCTATCTCAGGGCAAATCAGCATATGACTCAGTGATAAAAGTTAACTAAAAGGGATTGTAGGTGTCTGTAATTTCAAGTGATCCTTATTCAAGGAATACCATTTCCGATTCACGCAAATACCCTATAAACCTTTGTAAGATATCCTTATTTTTCTAGCCTAATCAGGTTTTTTATGTTGGTTTCTCTGTAGAAGTATCTTGCGGAATTATGCTGCAGAGGAAATGAAGAAAATTGTCTGAACTTAACAAATTTAAGATCCACAATATTTTCTCATTCAGAGGGTACCGTTGTGAATGGGTCATACCATGCCTCATATGGAGGTTAACTTGAAATTACGTCTACAGTCACTTTAACATCCTCCATTTGTTTTATAAAACATTATTTACTTATAAGACCCCTGGAACAATCAAACCGTTTAGTTTTACACATTGGCATGTGTGTGCACTTTTTGCACGCCACAGATTGCAATCTTTTGGAATTGCAAAACTCAGCAGGATTCCAACCATTAAGAGAACCCCTTCATAACCTCATTTAAGTAGCAAATTAAAATATAAAAAAATGAGAATTCATTTTTAAAGAAACAGTAATCCGTTTAAATAACTGTCACTTTGTTGCTGATTACATAATGAGGTTTTTATTTTTTTTATAACTTAAAGAGACTGTTCATGTATTTACTATTTTACGATACTACAAATTTACAATTCTGCAATTCTACGCCAGTTCTACAATTCTACTTTTATGAACTTTTACATTTCAACAATTCTACATTTCAATAAATTCAACGATTCAACAATTCTCCAATTCTCCAATTCTCCAATTCTGCAAGTCTCCAATTCTCCAATTCTCCAATTCTAAAATTCCACAATTCTTCGATATTCAATTCTGCATTTCTTAAATTCTACATTTCTCCAATTCTACAATTCTCCAATTCTACAGTTCTATAATTCTTAAATTCTACGATTCTCCAATTATACAACTGTACAATTTTACATTCTACAATTCTACAGTTCTACAATTCTCCATTGCTCCAATTCTCCATTTCTACAATTCTCCAATTCTACAATTCTACAATTCTACAATTTTACAATTCTACTATTCAACCCTGTAGGTAAAAGAAAATTTCTACGAAGGGGGGTGAAGGAAGCTATATAGACGGGGAGAGGAAACGGAAGAAAGATGGGAGGGGTTGGAGGGGGGGGGGGGAATGGCTTCCAGAACACTGGTTTCTTCTAGTCCAACTCTTAGCAAATATACTATTCATGATTCTTCATTAAAGTTCGTAGAATATTCAACATGGTGGATAAGACAATCGGAATTTACATAAAAGAATACAAACTTATTGTTTTAAAAGATAATTGAGACTATATGGTTTTTTTAAACAAACAGAGTTGGGTTTGTAAATGAGCCCAAACTATCTTTGAAATTAAATTAGGGTTCAGTATAAACGTATCGTTATCTAAGCAGGGCACAGTTTGTTAAACCAAATTTAAACATAGTTCGAGTGGTTTAAACCAGACTTAACCCTAGTTCGAGTGGTTTAAGCCTAGTCCGAACGGGTTAAGCCAGACTTAAGCCTAGCCCGAGGGGTTTAAGCCAGTCTCACACCGAGTCCGAGTGGTTTAAACCAGATTCAAGCATAGTCTGAGTTGTTTAAAACTATACTTAAGCCTAGTCCAAGCGTTTAAAGCCAGACTGAAGTCCAGTCTGAGTGGTTTAAGCCAGACTTAAGTCTTTTCCAAGGGGTTTAATTCAGACTTAAGACTAGTCCAAGCGGTTTAAGTCAGACTTAAACCTAATTCGAGCGGGTTAAACCAGACTTAAGCCTAGTCCAAGGGAATACAGCTAGACTTAAGACTAGTCCAAGCGGTTTTAAACTTAGAGCATAAGGCAGAATTTGACAAGATGGCAAGAGTAAAGAATAATAACTAAATATTACGCATGAAAAGATAATTAATTTACGCATTATCTTTCGCGGGTTAAAGGGAGTGTTCGTGAAATGAGAAGTGTCTCTTTAGAAAAAAATTAATTAAAACCATTTCTCTTTTTACACAAACATCAGTTACTAATAAAAAGGGAAACAGGAAAAAAACCGAACTAAATTTTAATTAATCCTGTTTTTTCCTGAACACACTTTTACGTGATTTTTGTGTGATATGTACTTTTACTATTGGTATATATGGCTACAACAAGAACTAAAGAATTGAATCACTATTAACCATAGATTAATACTATAAGAAAAAAAGAACAGATAGTAGAAAAACACAACAAAATTGTTCTCCCATAAAAAGCTTATTTATTTTAAAACAAATTACAGTTTTGCCACAAATTCTGATTTTCTAAAGTCGTAGACCTTAGATATTTCAAACTATGAATTCTGTTAAATCAAATAATAAAAGTTTAAAATATCAAAGTTTTACACCATCAGATTGCAAATAACTAGGGATTAAAAAAGTTGAGCTTGTGGCAAACACTCATGTCTTTTCGAAGAGATAGACTTTCTTATTAGAATATTTGAAAAAAATCTTTGAATAATATAACGGAGTAAAACTCGTTGATGATATTGATAATACTAATCATGATGATGCTAATAACAATGATGATAACAATGATAATGATGATAATAATAATACCTGATAATCCTGGAAGTCATGAAAAAATACAATTTTAATCTATATAATAACAAGACACATATTATATATATATATATATATATGTAAAATTGTGTATAGCCGGCCAAACGGCTCGACCGATTGGTCTGAAACTTTTTTTGGACACTCATGGGTGGCCGTGGGACTGACCCTTCAGCTAGTAATTAATAAAGCACATGTAATTATGAATTAACTGTTTATCCATCTATGTATATATATATATACATGTAATACTTATACTGAATTCCATATTCATCATCTATGTATTAGTTATAAGGGTTAACCACAAAGAATGAGACTGCAAAGACGACATGAAACTCAACGATTCCAAGATTAACTTAAGTTTTCTGCCTGACATAATAATAATTTGGCAAAGAAAAAAGTTTACAGTTGCAGAGAATCGTGAATACAAACAAAGAAACAGACAGTATAAGTTCCTCACAGTCGTCTTTGATGTCTCATTATTTGTGGGTAACCCTGAACAATATTTTCCTGTAATGACCCACTTTTCTTAAATTTTGTCTAAGCCTTTTTTAAATCTCCCGCCCCCCCCTCCCCCCTTTCTTCTATCCTGAACCCAAAGTTTGCGAGAATAAAGATTTGAATGCATATTATGTTCTAGTAGTTAGACCATAGATTGTAAAACTGCAAAATCTGCAATAAACAAAACTTAAAAGTCAGCTTTACAACTCGCAAAAATGTTGCAAAAACTGGAAAAAGTAATCTCTCTTTCATGTATTGTAGCACCTTCGATCTTTTGCGAATTTGAGCTTTAAAGCTTTTGCACACGCTGTTTTGCATCCGAATGTGCTTGAATGTGCAAATATTCGTGCATCTATTAGTGGTATTTAAGCTGCACATTTACTCTGCATATTCCTCTACGAAAGGTGCAGAATTGTCTGCATATCGTGATAGAAGATGGCAGTGTGACAAAATGTTAAGTAAGGTAAAGACACGAATTGCAAATAGAACTTGGATGGTCTTTCTTTGTTCAGAGGGGGTAGGGCAGNAATAATAGTTTATGCGAAAGGGATCAATTTGAATATGAATAAAATTATTACAAATATTTCTTGTATTTTTTTTAAAGATTTTAAGAAATTAATAAAAAACATATTTTCAATAATTAGAATATTTTGCAGATGCAATTAGACTTTTGGTTACATTGCAATAAAGTGCATCAGGACAAAGCCAATTTTTTATCTTTAACGTGCATTTTACATGTACAAAGAAAACTGCAAAAAAGACTAATTTAAATTTTTGCAACCGATTTAACTCAGAGCGGTTTTTCAAATTTAATGGGTTTTATAATTTAATAATGGGGCCATTTATTAGGCAATGTTGACAGTAAAAAAAGTTCTTAAAAGGAGCACATCCTGTGTCCGTGCAGAGAGTACACCTGGATATATATTTAACCAAGACAAGACGGCATCCATCTTGTTTACAAAACCCTCCATTACGACCACTAATGGCGGCTAATGATGAGTTTTTAATGTAAACGCAGTGTTGAGTCTCGCAGTTAATGCGGGGAATTACACGAGTTTACTAATTTAATTAATTAAATGTAGAGAACACGTAAGTATTCACTATAATCGGTACGTCCAACTTTTCAAGGCCTGCTCATTAAAAAAATTATACAAGGTGCAAGGGAGGATTTTAAAAAAAGTTCAACAAGCACGCCGGAAAAATGTTCAAAAAGTACGCCGGAAAAGGTTCAAAAAGTTCACCGGAAAAATGTTCATAAAGTACGCCGGAAAAGCTTCAAAAAGTTCGCCGGAAAAATGTTCATAAAGTACGCCGGAAAAGGTTCAAAAAGTTCGCCGGAAAAATGTTCATAAAGTACGCCGGAAAAGGTTCAAAAAGTACGCCGGGAAAATGTTCAAAAAGTACGCAGGAAAAATGTTCAAAAAGTACGCCGGAAAAAGATTCAAAAAGTAATCCGGAAAAAGATTCAAGAAGTACGCCGGGAAAATGTTCAAAAAGTACGCAGGAAAAAGGTTCAAAAAGTAAGCCGGAAAAAGATTCAAAAAGTACGCCGGGAAAATGTTCAAAAACAATGATTTTTACTTTTGAAAAATATAAACATGTGACACATATTATTACATCCGTTTTTAAGGGCTTTTTAAATTTATAAATTTTAGCCCTGCAGCTTAATTAATAAAAAAGTAATTAACCATTTCTGATTTTTTTAACCCCGACCCGCCGTTTGACCGTCCTTCACCCTACCCTATGCGCGCATCAAAAAAAAAAACTATTTAGCGTTCTAATGTGAGTCGTTTTTGAGTTATTTAATAAAAAACACAGGAGGCGGGGTTTGTAAAGCTGCAGTTTTACATTTGTAACAATTATGAACTTGAACTCAAAAGAATGAAAGGGATTGTAAGCTTAATTTCAAGTAACCCTCTTTGCAAAAATGGCAATGCCCGATTCACAACGGTACCCTTAACAGATTTTTCTAATCAAGTATATATTAGATATCAATGTTTTTAAATTTGAAAAATGATGATTTTCAATTTGGGTTCTCTACAAAAATAACTTGCGCTTTTCTAATGATGGAAAACATATAGGAATTATCATAATTAAACGCTTTTAAAACTAGCTAAACGACAATTTCTTCCACATCATTTCAAAGGTACTATTGTGAATCAGACATTGCCACCTTTGCATGGAAAACGTCGCTTGGAATTAGCTTACAGTCTCTTTAAGCGGTTAAAAAGGAATAAAAGATCGAAGGAGAAAGTAAGTCAGTGAGATAAATTTATAATTAAGAGAATAAAGGAGGAAAAACGAGTTTAAAGAAAACGCTGATAATTTCATAGTTTTCCCACCACCTTGCTAACCTTGAATTCAAAACCACATGTGGTGGAAAATGAATTTCCAAATTCTATTTTTTGTATCTCAGCTGAATACCTCTTCCCCCCCCCCCATCTCTTTTTAAATTGTTGATCCCTATTAATGATTGAAAAATCCTGATTATCCTCCCATAAACTTGATGAACCTGCATTAAAACCAATCAATAACCAATCAAATGATTGGTTATTGTAACATTAAAATAAAGACCCCTTAATTAAGTCATGATTTGTTCATTATTTATATATAACGGTGAGAATGAAAAATTGGAATTTTGAAACGAAATGATCGGCTTAGTAAACTACTTATATGGATAGAATACTAGATATAAAGTAATTATATATATATAGACAGACAATCGTGCAGATAGACATGAAAAAAATAGAAAAACAGACAGATTATATGAAATAAGTCTTAATACAAATAGACAGATAGACAAATATACAGATAAACAAATAGACAGATAGACAAATAGACAGATAGACAAATAGACAAATAGACAAATAGACGGATAAACAAATAGACAGATAAACTAAAAGACAGATTGATAAAAATAAAGATAGGCAGAAAGACAGTATAGACAGACTGCATGATAGATAGAAAGATAGATAGACAAATAGACATATAGACAATTAGAAAGATAAATAAAAAGACAGATAGACAAAAAGAAATATAGACAAATAGACAGATAAATAAATAGACAGATAAAAAAATAGACAGATACACAAATAGACAGAAAGACAAATAGACAGATAGACAAATAGACAGATAGACAAATAGAGAGATAGACAAAAATGCAGATAGACTGCACGATAGAAAGATAGACAGAAAGACAGTATAGACAGACAGCATGAGAGACAGAAAGAAAGATAGACAAAAAACATTTTACAAATCCTAGGCTGTTAGCGAATATATGACATACCTGAAAATAAGAAAATATTGTTTAAAAAATTAGATTTAAAAAAAAAAGATTATTTGTGATGACCGACTTTTTCAAGCCTAGCCGTATCATACCTTTATATTTGTTTAGCTTTTTCATTGTGAGAAGTACAGGCCTGATGATGTCCCGTTCAAACGTAAAAGTTGTACAATGTACAATATGTACATATTAATAATGAAAATTATATACAGTCTATTTAGTGAGTCTAACCGAAGGAATAAATACACTTAAATTCCCAGTTTTAATCATCTGTATTTTTATAATTGACATTAAACAGCGGGGCCCCTGGGGGGCACAGAACATAAAGAAGGGGGGGGGGTGGATGGATATATACGTAATTTTTTACATAATATGCACTAGATACTACTATTAGTTTATGATATTAGGGCCACGGCCCGCTTATATGTATGCTTCTATCTACCGATCTATACTATTCTGTGCTAATGTACATGTAACTTTGTCGGTGGGCTACGCAGCTGTTATATCTCAGTGGACCCTAGATATTTTTAGGAAATTTCTAAAATCTCTGCATAGCAAATTTTAGGTTTTACTATAACAATTTTTTTTTCTGGCTATTGTTCATTCTATAAAAATAATTTGTACTTTTAAAAAAGTTTGAAGTGAAGTTTAGGGTCCAAATTAGAGAAGAACTTTGGTAGATAGTGGGCCCTGGAGTAAGCAGAAATAAGATACTGTAGCTAAAATCTTGTGAACATAGCATTTTCTTCAAAGAGTTGGTAGCATCAAAGGCGCCTTGTTTTCAGAATTCCAAAATATGGTCTGCCGTTTTTGTACCTTAAGAATTGACCAAGATATTAAGAAATTTGTTTAAAATTCAAAATAAGCAAGGTTGTTTAAATCTTTATTATCTCAAACAATTTTTATAATTTAAGTTTTAAAGACAATGTTTTTTATACTCCTTCAACATCTATTAACTTTACGAAAACCAAAGACAAATTGTAAGTTCCAGGATCCAATGTCTAACGTACTGCATATCACCCCAGCGTAAAAATTACATCAAGCCTTAACTATGATATATCCATTCTATTATATATCCATGATTAGGGCTGAGTTCTGGAGTATTATTTACATAGAGAATAGAATATATATAGAGAGGAATTTACTAGAAAAAAGTGTAAAACGGTCATTTTGTTGTACTGTTTCCATACTGCAGGTGTACTTCACATATTTATGCTATATAACCTGTTGGGCCCTGGAATATCATTTTATAGAAACTAAAATTATTGTTAAAAGAAAACCAAATTATGAAATAGGCTTTTTTCATAATTGACCAAAGATCATTTCACATAGACTCTATGCCTTCCACTGTACAAACGATGATTTTCCGTTATAACTATAAATCAAATGATGTTTTTATCCACCTAATTCATTATAAAGTTTATTTAACAGCTTTAAAAATTTCAAAATTGAAATGAATAGTCTAGGGAACATACTGTATTAATGTACTCTACTGCATATAATTTGTGAACATTTACATGATTTGTACACTTTGAACTCCCTTTTAGGCTTAAAGGGACTGCGCAAATTCATACCGAGAGATTCTTTTAATTCCTCTCTATATATTCTCTATGATTATTTATGTTAAAGTGAACAGTTTTCAAATATAACACTTTATCAACAAAGATTTTGTTTGTAGAAAAATGATTTACCCATTACGATATTTGGAATACGTTCAAAGAAACAAGGCTGCATGTACTGTGGGGTTAAATTTTTACGCCATGTAAAAGTTTTTAATTCTGTAATATTAAAGTGTTGTTAACAGTTCAGAAAGTCGTTTAGCTGTTAAATCGGATCGTTTCGTTATTCCTTAGAAAAGGATTGCTTTAAGGCCAATGTCAGGATACCGCAGTTTTATGTGTACGCGTCATGATTGATATAGCTTGCTAAAAGTTTTTTTTACTGTTATATGTTATATAAAAGTGTTCAGAAAGTCATTTAACTTCTGTTAACTTTTAAATCGGGTCGTTTCAAGGCCGTTATACTTTGGAAAAAGGATTGCTTTCAGGCCAATGTAAGGATACCGCAGTTATATATGTATATAGAGAGAATTTAAATTTTACCGAACTCAACCTTTTTGACCTTCTTCAATTGGGATTTCAAGATAATCGCAGGGGGGCATGAAATAATAGAAAAGAGGGTTGAGAATGAAAATGGTTGAGAGGGGGTCGGGTGGGGAGAAGGGGTATTGTAAAGTTAATCCAATCTTCTTTTAATGGGCAGAATGTAAAACCTCCCTAGCTGGTGTTTGAAAATACATTTTAGGTTGAAAATTATTTCCCAGCCGGACTAAACTATTTGCATTTTTAAACAAAACAAAGTGAAGGGCTAATTGAAGAAATATTATTATATATTTAATTGTATAAATCTTTTGACTCTATTTCTCACTTCCTTTATTTTTCAGAAAATTACATAGATTTCAAATGTGTACTGCTGTGGTTGGCACGTTTACTGTACTGTAGTTAGCACATGTACTGTACTGCATTTTACTACATTTACTGTACTGCGGATGTAGACCCAAAAATAAGTGTAAAGAAAACTTTTTAAAATCTATGATTTGAAATCTTCAATCACCAGTTTTAATGACATGTGTTATAGTGAATAAACAGTCACATATTCTAAACTATTGAAGCAATAAAACTAATTTTCAAGGATTTATGAGTTGCTTAAATACGCTCTACTCATGCAGTTAAATAGATCCTAAACCCTAGGGGCAGGGGGAGGGGGGGTGTGGAAGGAAAAAGGGTAAAGGGAAAAGGGGGGAATGTTTTGCTGATAGTATTATTATGGGAGCTCTTTGTGCACGGCATAGATTGGTTATGCATTTGAAATCTCAGTGTTAATGTTGTGTAAAACGGGGGGATTTTGTCAAATACACTTCTGATAGAATTTTAGTTATGAAAAGACTTTATTGATGTATTTCTACTGCTTTATATAATTATCTTCCAGCTCGGATAAAAATAGTTTTTTCTTCAAAAGCCTGGTCTTCAATTAAAATAATTTGCTAAAAGCAGCGGTTTCTACTAAAATCGGTAAAAATGTAGTTTATTTGTAATCTGAAGAAGTTTTCAAGTTTTCCATCGGTGTTCCCCTATACATCAATGAATATAGTTACTGTTGGAACTGCTCTTATAAATCAGTATATGACAGATATTTGGATATATTTTGGGCGGCTTCCCCCCCCCCTCTCTAGTAGTATATTTGGGCGGTCCAACTCCCTCCTACTCAATACAACACCGGGGTAGACACATTTTTCCCCAAAAATTTCCCCCTAAAATCCTGACACAAAATCCTTTTTTTTGTGCAGCAAATTTTTATCAAAATCTTGGTTTTTTTATCAATGCCCAAAAATGTTGTTTAAGAGTTAAGTAAATAGTTGTCTACCAGACGTAATAGGAAAAATTGTCTACCACTCGCGAACATATCTGATAAGCCAAGCGTAGAGTGCAACTGCAGTTAGTTAATTTAGGTAACGGGGAGATCTTCCTAAACCAAACCAAACCAAACCTAGAATATATTTCCAAATCAAACCTAACCTAGAATATCTATCCAAACCAAACCAAACCTAGGATTTCTTTCCAAACCAAACATATAATATCTTTACAAACCAACCTAGGATATCTTCCCAAGCCAAACCAAAGATCTAGGATATCTTCCAAAACTAAACCAAATCTAAGATATCTTTCTAAACCAAACCTTGGATACTTTTCAAACCAAACCAACGCATGGATATCTTTAAGAACCAAACCAAATGAATACCTTCTCAAGCTGAATCAAACCAAACCATACAGGTCCTTGGATATGTTCCTAAACCAAACCAGCCCTTTAATATCTTCTCAAACCGAACCAAACCTAGGTTATCTTCCCAAACCAACTTAAGGAAATCTTTCCAAACAAAACCGATTCTCTAAAATAAATGGTCTCTGTGAATGTTTAAGAAAAACCAAATTGTTTATTTAAAAAAAATAAAAAAATTGGTCTTTACTTTCTAGGTTTGGTATCTTAATGTTGGCTGATTTCGTATTTTAACTTCCCAAGGTTTATAAGTTTAAACAGAGGAGTATAAGTTATTCAAAAAATCTATTAAGATAAGATCTAAGATAATTGCCCCTCCGCTGAACTATATGAATTTAAATCAATATCATCATGCATACAGAGCTCCTCAGAAATCATGTTACCTTAATCACGTGTTTGCTTGTTTACTTGTTTGTTTTGTGCATCTTCGACAAACAAATACATAGGCTATTGGAGATTCAGTTATCTTTTACATTTTTCTACACATCTATCTATCTATCTATCTATCTATCTATCTATCTATCTATCTATCTATCTATCTATCTATCTATCTAAATGATTAATATTCAAGCACAAAATTGCTATCTGCAGATTATAATGAATACACACCCCGCCCAGGAACGCCCCCTTCCCCCTGTAGCCCTATACCGAAATTTAACCTTAATTTCGTATACGAGAGTTTAATTTAAATTTGAGGACTATAACTCTATACGCTCAGTCACCTTACACCACTCAATCCAGGCAAATGGGCAGTTAACATACTTTACAGACATTCAATGAATCCGAGGAAAAAGGAAGAAAAATGTATTTTCATCCCAGAAAATAATTTCATCCGAAAATTCGGACTTTTAGTTTTTTCTTCCATTAATAAAGTTTTCTTTACGCTATTTGTAGCAACTTTTATGTTTTTTAAAGAGAGTTCAACTTGCGGACCCGACTTTCCTAAAAATAGGGATTGTAGATTTCTACCGCTAAAAAATTGGTAAAGATTCAATCTATAGTAAGACATACATCAAGCACTGTTTGAATCTTGAAAATAAAGGATCACTTTAAATGTCTTTTATTCAACCTTAACAAATAAAAGAAAAAAGGACTCAGAACGAGAAAGGGCAGCGAACTATGCTGTGAAAGGAGAAGAGAGAGAGTGGAAAAATAAAATCAATAATTGAGGAATTCACAGAAGAAAAACAGGGAAAAGGGCAAATAAATGGAAATGGAGAAAAAAGATAAACAGGGAAAATGGCCGTTACTTAAAAAATTAAAACTATAAAAAGGACCAGTCCAAAAAAGGTACGGCAAATAGGGAAAAGGGCATACTGAAAACGAATTAGGGAAAAAATTAGAACTAAGGATAAGAAATGAACTAGGGATAAGGCATGAACTACGAGTAAGACATAAACCAGGTATTAGAAATTAATATAGGGATAACACTTGAACTAAGGATAAGAATGAACTAAGGATAAAAATGAACTAGTTACTAGAAATGAACTACGGATAAAACTTGAACTAAGGATAAGAATGAACTAGTTCCTAGAAATTAACTAGGGATAAGACATGAAATAGAGATAAGAAATTAATATAGGGATAAGAATAAACTAAGGATAAGAATGAACTAGTTATGAGAAATGAACTATGGATAAGACGTGAACTACGGATAAGAAATTAATAAAAGGATAAGATTTGAACTAGGGATTAGAAATTAATATAGGGATAACACTTGAACTAAGGATAAGAATGAACTAGGGATAAGAATGAACTAAGGATAAGAATGAACTAAGGATAAGAATGAACTAAGAATGAACTAGTTATTAGAAACGAACTAGGGATAAAAAGAGAAAAGACATAAAATTATAAAAAAATAAATAGATGAGGGCTGCATGGAGTTTCTAAAATCAAAATAAGATTATGTGGTAATGATTGAAATTCTTGTTTTTGGTGGTTGGGAATTATCTTCAAGAATAAACTTGAAGAAATTGTCAAGTTCTCCTCCTTACCATATAATTATATTATTATTAATAAAGAAAATGGGTTGGAAGCATATGCCTTCTTAAACAATAAAGATAATACTGACGATTCTTTTGTCATTAAGATATATTTTAATAGTTTTTATAAATCTAAGGTACAGCTGTGGCATTTATGATATGTCGTATTATAATAGGGTCATTAAACCACTAATTACATAGATAGGGATAATGGTATTTAACAGTCATATTGTTTAATGAGCTAAAAAAGGACAGTAAACTTTTTTATTTAATTAAAATTCATAAGATATACCGACTAATAAAATTCAAGATACAAAACTAAAAATGAAATTTGACTATAAATAATTTAATATATACTTTTTTTGTTATTTTCACTTTAATTATTATTTTTTTTCAAAATTAAGTCATTTCAGTAATTACATTTGTACAGTAAAAATTTTTTCTTTTTGTTATTTTTTTCATATTTTTGATATTGTTTAATTTGTTTAAATGACGAAGCAGGGCTGGGGTAGGAGAGAGACTTGTTTGTGTTATAAAGGTATTTTAAGTATGTGTTTCTGGTGTGTTTCTGTATATTATGACAGATAGAGGGGAATAATTCCAATTGAACTAAAGCAGACATTTATCAAAATAAAGCATCAGACAACAATACTTAATACAGGGTGTCATAGAATACAATACTTAATACAGGGTGTCATAGAATACAATACTTTATACAGGGTGTCATATAATACAATACTTAATACAGGGTGTCATGTAATACAATACTTAATACAGGGTGTCATGTAATACAATACTTAATACAGGGTGTCATATAATACAATACATAATACAGGGTGTCATAGAATACAATACTTAATACAGGGTGTCATAGAATACAATACTTAATACAGGGTGTCATATAATACAATACTTAATACAGGGTGTCATATAATACAATACTTAATACAGGGTGTCATAGAATACATTATTTAACACAGGGTTTCATAGAATATGATACTTAATACAGGGTGTCTTAGATTATAATAATTAATACAGAGTGTCTTAGAATACAATACTTAATACAGGGTGTCATTGAATACAAAACTTAATTCGGGGTGTTCCAAAATAAACTAAAATACTCCAAAGTGTCCTAGAATACAGAAATAATCTACAGGGTGTCTTGTGTTTTATAAAATACTACAGGGTGCCCTAGAATACGATGATAAATTTCAGAATGT